>NC_133369.1:17931434-17999121 GCF_049309525.1 Garra rufa | reverse complement strand
CATATGCATACATGGCCATGGGCTAGAATCTTTAAATGCTGTAATAACTCACTAGATGAGAATGACCTTAAATTAAAAATGGAACAATTCAGAAAATATTTTAACTTTATCTTTATTGCATACAATTCTGAAGTAATTAATTAATCCTTCACCTTTCCTGGTGAGTTCAAATGTTAATGGCATAAACATACCGAACGTTACGAATTCAATTACATACTGTCATGATCGGGGCTGTGGATTTTCCCTCAGCCACCTGAGGTCGCTTTCCTACACTGCACTCTGATTCATCACGTCTGTTTTGTCATTATCACTGATTCACACACAGCTGTTCACTATCTGGACTCTGTATAAGAACACTCACTCTTCATTCCGTTTTGAGGTCTGCATTGTCTCATGTCTTGTGTTTTTGATGTTATTTTGTGTTCCTGATTCCCTGGCCTTTGGATCTTGTTCTTGGTTTTGTTATTTTGTGTTCGAGTTTGGTTTCTGTGCCGTGTTGGCTTTTTGGTTTATGTTTATTTTGTGTTTATTAAATATTCTTACTTTCTCTGCATTTGGACCCAGACCCTTATTCCTACCGTGACACATACTGTACATTACAGAAATGTCTCAATATTTTTTTCTGTTGTTAGGCTTTCAGAACATATGTTACGTGAGTTATTTGAACATATGCTCAAAGACAGTTTCCAATAAAAGTCAGAATTAATCACCACAGCAGAGCTTAAAAATAGACTCCGGTGTGAACTGACAGAATACTCTCCTGAAAAACCTTCTGTCAGATTTCAATCACATCTAGCATTTGTGTGTGTGCATTTAGCTTTATAATAGTTTTCAAAGACTTGCAGGCTACTGGGGTTTACAGGGATGAAGGAAATCTTTGTGTGGTTGAGTTTTGTCGAAAACACAATAGGGAACAGATTCAATTTCTTTCAATGTGTTTTGCTTTAACGCTCATATTCCCTCAGAGACCCACATCCATTTGAATAGCTATATATATATATATATATATATATATATATATATATATATATATATATATATATATATATATATACCTAACATTGAAGTAACATGTAGCAATTTGCCTAACCATATGAGAACTTCTAATGTATTACAAACTAAATTTCAAGCAGTTTGTGTTCCATGGAAAATGTTAATACAGCAGAATGAATTACTGCAATTTTTCACATGGTAACATAAGAATACACTCTTTCCAGTTGCGTATTTCCTTGTATTTATTGTTTAGTAAAATGTATTTTAGCAAGGGTCAAAGTGACACCAGGAAACAACACTGCTAGATTGAATCCAGTCACATTTATGAAAAGTTCATGCCAACTTTGTGAAAGAACAGATGATTAAAGCTTATATAATATCGGTCTACTGAGTTTTAAAAAGAGTTAAATTATTGTAATATATAAATATGAAATATATATATTTTCCTATTTTTTCTTTTTTACACTTCAGGTTATTCTACATTTAGCCAATTCTTACTTTCTATTGTGTAAAATGAAAGGTATTTAGATCTGAATTCTTGTGGCAAGTTGCAGTTAGCAGGTGAAAGAAGGCTTTGTCCTATTGTAAAGAAATGAACTTGATTTAGATGACAGCTTTGAAGTGTCATGCTTAACTACTTAATTTCTTCAATTATTCATCTTTGTTTACTGAGAAGGTCCGTTCATGGTTCATTAGGTATTCTGTCAAAATGGTTCTGCTGGGAGAGGATTCAGATCCAACATTTTTCTCTTGTTGGAACAGACAAATGTTTGCCGGGAGGTGTATCAAACATTTGCAATGCTGCCTATTAGTGAAAAAAGGATTAAATGGCTACAATTTATTTTGGCAGTTCTAGGAGGAGAGTTACCAGATTATTCTGGCTGGTGGCAAAATGCTAAATGTTATCAGCCTAATGTGGTTTTGAGGACTTGAATTATTCAGAGCAATCAATAAGGAAACCATTTTCAAGAATAAACTTTCCAGCGTAAATTTTGTGGTAAATAAATCATGTTTAGAGGGAGACCAGAACAACTAATGTGGGCAATGTTTGAGGTAAATGCTGGAAGGAAATGAAGGGTAGTAATTCATTCCTTTCTTTAATATTTTAGGCCTCTGGAAAAATGTCTAATTTATTATTTTAGAAAACACAAAAGCATGCATGCAAGGAAGTATTTGGTTTTTAATCTTTGTGGTAAGAAAAAAACGGACTAGTGAATTTTAGACTAGTGCTGTCAATCGATTAAAAAAGAAAACTAATCACATTTTCTGAAATTAATCATATTTTTTTTGCAATAGAAAATACTTTTATGTTGCAATAATTTCACATTCAATCTTCAAATTAATGTAGAAACAACATACAGTATATCTTTTTTATTTATTACATTTTTGTATGACTGAAGGTGAGTGTCACTGATACCAATTCAGTATAATTGAGAGCTATCAATTTTAACATTTATTAGACTTTAAAAATAAGTTCTAATTTAAGTGAACTTAAACCGATTATTTACCTGTGCCCTTCAGCAAGTGGGAAATGTACAGAAACTGACTAAAGTTATCAAACACTGAATAATACTGTTAATGCTGTCAGCTATTTTTAATTTAGTCTTAGTCTTAGTCTGGTGTCAAATGTAACTTTTAGTTTTTATTATATTTACTCAACTGTTTTAGTTTTAGTCAAGTTTAGTCGACTAAATGTCTGAGCATTTTAGTCTAGTTTTAGTCAGTAGAAACACACGTTTTCATATTTTCATCTTAATAAAATTATAAATGATTATTTTGCTCAATTTTAATTGCAATGATTGTTTTCATTTGGGAAATTTGTTTTTACATTTAATCAGAAGTTGCACTTTCACCAATAAGCACAAATCAATAGAAAATCGATTTATAGGCATGGTTTATTTTACCTCATCTAGTGTACAGATTTATAACAGGATATCAGTTAGAGGCTAAATAAACACCAAATACTTTAGATAGGCTATAGACTCCCCTGTCTTTGTTATGAAAACTAATTTTAACAGAGTACCTCAAATGGAGATCGCTGAACTCCAGCTTACTTGAACAGTACTACATGTTGGTGTTTTCAGATCATGGCGCCTCCGCAGAGAGAGAGCGTGTATGAATGGTTGCCAGATTGCATAAAGCAAAAGGCCGGACAGATTGGGGGATTTAAGTTCTGGCAACCGCAAACATGAACGCTTGCATAATAGAGTCTGAAATGTTTTGAAATGTGAAGTTGGAGTGCGTATCTGAAAAGTCTACTGTTTGATGTGGTCGCAAAGACATTCTGTGACTAAATAAACACACTTCTTGTCAAGAAAAAAGGAGACAGAAGCAGCATGGGTGGCCATCCCAAGCCCCGTCCCTACGTTAAATAATTTTTAAGGGGTCCTATTATGCTTTTTCACTTATTAAATTTTAGCCAGTAAACGAACTGCTTTTTTGGACTACAGCATTTGTTTTCCGGATGCTATTATGTCACAACGTGGTCCATTAGAATATCATTCAAATAAATCCCACCTATAGAAATGCGAATCGTTGGCGGGTGGGGAGGGACGAGGTGGGGGATTAGCCTAACTTTAGCGATATAGGACAGCCGCTTTAGGGATACACGGACAGCCGCTTCGGGATGCTTCAGGCAGGCGGCACGTATAAATGTGAGCATTGACTAAAGTGTCCGCAAACTGCTCCAGTAGCCACGCGGTATAGAGGGCCGAAACACATGCGGAGCCGTGGCTGATGTAAACACAAACGTTGACTAGGGTGACGATCATTGGTGGCCGTGTTGGAGCCGCGCCGTAGATGTTTGCTGTGTGTGTTATTCATCATACAGTGTAGATAGCTTCACTAGCCTTATGCTGATGCTGGTTTTCGGGCATGTAAATAATTAAATAAATTTGCACAATAATGATAATATCATGTATCGGCGATCTTGCAGGTTGACGACAGGACCAACACTACTGTAGCGTATTATTTACTTGCCCTCCATGCATCCTAGGTGTATATGACTTCCTTCTTTCAGATGAATGCGATCAGAAAATAAATCCCGAAAATAATCCTGATACTCCCAAGCTTTAGAACGACATAGACTAAATGGCATAGACAAGTGTTTCTCTCCATCAGTCCAAAACAAGTCGATCCATAATAAAAAGTGCCTCACATGGCTCCAGAGGGTCAGTAAAAGCCTCCTTTAGCGATCCGATGTGTTTTTGTAAGAAACATATCTGTATTTTAAACGTAAGAATCACTTTAATCTAGCTTATGCGGTTGTACATCGAACTTGAAGGGGCGTGGCAGTACTGAAATGCCGTCTAAGCTGTTTGCCAATCGCAACACAGTGGGACTGCTGACCAATCACAACACATTTAGTTTTTCGGAAGGCGGACTTTCATCAAACCCGGAACTAATCGAGCCATTTGTTCTAGCCTGGGGAGAAAGCTATTGTAATAATATAAATTATTTGAAAAATAATGCGTTTTTTTCGAACCACCAAGCAAGAGAGCATGTTCTAGTGCACCCCAAAACAAAATAAAGACATTGTAAAAGAGCATAATAAGATCCCTTTAACACCATTAAAATGGAAAAAAGAATCGCTAGTTTAGACACAATAGCATATATTTGAATATTGGCTATTTTTTTGGCCAAAATGTTTATAATTTATTAACAATTCAGTTAAAATGATTTCTCAGATACAAATGTACAAATGAGAAGTTCAGTTCACTCTACCTTTGCACACTTCAGAAATACTCTAAAATTATCGTATAGACATTCCCCACCTACCCTTTCTCTCTCTTTCTGGCTTTGTTGCTTATCAGGAGCTTCCAGCTGTTGGTAGACTGTCCACTGAGACTGTTAGGGCAGAAGTTGAGTTGGCAACAGATGCCGGCTTTTCATTTCCCTAATTTCATTTCCTTATTTACTCCTCCTTCCCCCTAGTAATCCAGTTCACTCAGTTTTTCTCTCACATTTCTCTCTGTGGAATCTGTATCTGCTCTTATGAAACACTCTCAATCTCTCACGCACACGTACACATTCACACCTTTTTGGTTCTCAGCCTCAATCTCCAACTCTTAAATCATCAGAGTTTGAGATTAGAAATGTGCTTTAAGCTTGTCACCCAGGGGAAATGTGGGATGTACTTTGTTATAACACCATCTCCTGCGTCCTGCTTTGATCTCATAATCCTGTCATTGAGGATTCAACAGGTTTGACTGTCCATCAGTCTGCATTTGAAAGTGTCATAGTTCAGAATAGCGAGAATTAAAGAGAGTCCATCATACAGGAAGATTAGAATAGGTTTTGATTACAGTTCTAAATGCATTTTCTGGTCAGGTGGTCAAATCAAGCATTCATACTTGTATAAATGTATTGTGCGGTATATACACTGAAAAATATGGTGTATACATGCAGCAAATCTGTTATTACACTACATATGAATTTTACACACTACTAATATTGGCAAGGGTCAGGTTTTTATTGTAACATTTTCATTTAAGTTATTTATTAAGGCTCATCAAAAAATTACATTTACCCTATGATTTACTCATGCTCAAGCCATCCTAGGTGTAAATGGTTTTCCTCTTTCAAGCACTTTTTTTCATGATGGATGAATGCACTCTATTGGACGTCAAAATATCAAGATCCATTCACTGCCATTATAAAGTTTGTTTAATATAACTCTGATTTTATTCATCTGAAAGAACAGTCATACATACTTAAGCTGGCTTGTGGGTTCATTTATAACCCTTTAATTACATTTTGCCCCCTATCTTTTGGTGTTCATGTTAATTTTTAGATCCTGTTTACAACCTAGAATCTTTTAAAAGCGTAAGAGACACAAACTACCAACTGACTCTGAAAAGAGCATCATGTTATGTTCACAACATATCATTATAAAAAAGACTCATGTTTGTAGAACCCCATGTTAAAGTGTGCTGATTCCTGTACACTTGTTGACGCGATAACGGCACTGATCTTTTCACCTTATTCATAGTATTTCTCTTCATGCTTTTCCAAGCTATCATTACACAAACAACACTATCCATCCTCACAAAGATAGAGGGCTGAAGGTCATCTCCACATTCAGCAACACTAATCTCCCTCCATTCCACCCTGCTGGGGGTAAAGCCACTTCAGAGCACAGCATGAGAGAAACCTCCATTACTGTGCACCATGTTCTTCAATGTTCCTCTGGTTTAGGGTCAGCCCGCTCTAGCGCTAGTACTGTTTACCATGCGCCTGCTGCTTTATCATGCGTAAACATGGATACGCCTTGGAAAGTTGTGGCCTGTGTTGAATCAAGCGTTACGTTCAAAACAATTGTCAGAGGGAGTGATATATCAGCGAAAAACATGGAGAGATAACTGATGAGATGATATATTTGAGTTCTAAAGATTTTTTTTTGTTTAGTACTGAACTGAATAAGAATTTCACATTAAAGACATTTACATATAGTCCACATGAGAAAATTAATAGTTGAATAAATAAAAATGACCTTTTTGAAAGTTTACATGCACTTGATTCTTAATACTGTGTTCCACAGCTGTTTTTTTGGTGGTGGTGTTTACTGATAGTTGTTTATGAGTCCCTTGTTTGTCCTGAACAGTTGAACTGTCTGCTGTTCTTCAGAAAAATCCTTCAGGTACCACAGATTCTTTAGTTTTCACCCAGGGTGGATAATCTCACCCTTTCCAACAATGGCTGTATGATTTTGAGATCCATCTTTTCACACTAAGGACAACTGAGGAACTATTACAGAAGGTTCAGGGAAATATATATAAATAAAAATATCTTCTGTAGCTTCTTAAGAGCAGTACTAAATGAAAAAATATATATATTTAGGCAAAATAAGAAAAAGGAATTCTTTATTCTGTTCAAAAGTTTTCAATCCTGGCTCTTAATGCATCATGTTTCGTTCTGTAGCATCAATGAGCGTTTAAACCTTATGTAATAGCTGCATATGAGACCCTCAGTTGTCGTCAGTGTGAAAAGATGGATCTCACAATAATACAGTCATTGTTGGAAAGGGTTCAAATAGACAAAAATGCTGAAAAACCAAATAATTTGTGGGAACTAAAGGATTTTTCTGAAGAAGAGCTAGCAGTTTAACTGTTCAGGACAAATAAGGGACTCATGAAGAACTATCATTAAACAACAACAACAACAACAACAACAACAACAAAAAAACAGTTGTGGATCATTCAGGTAACAACACAGTAGCTCAAATCTAGTGTATGTAAACTTTTGAACGGGGTCATTTTTATAAATTCAACTATTTTCTCTTGTGGTTTATATGTAAACGTCTTATTCAGGTCGATACTAAATAAAAAATAACATGCATTTTGTATGATTCCTCTTATTTTGGTAAAATAATTAACATTTTGCATGTCTCAAAATATTGTACAAAAATAAAATATTGCAAATATTACAAAATATAATATTGAAAAGTGTATAAATAACTTGTTTTTCTAAAGGAAAGTAGGAAAAGTCACAGTGGGAATCCACGTTTCTCTCGCCTCCCCTGAGCCCATTAAGTTTTAAAGGACCCCCTAAAGCGAGCTGTGAGTTTCAAGTTTGTTGTTCAAACTCCTCTCAATTTGAAAAGGGCTCAAGTTTGTTGTTCAAACTCTCAATTTATCTTTGCCTAAGCCAAAATGAATGACTTACTGTGCTCTAGGCAATCTCAACAATCCCTGTTTGAATACTGAAATGATTCAATCTAGATACAAATACAAAAAATGAAAGAATGGTTTTGTAAACCATGCCCTCTTCATAAAACGCTACACGTATCGGTGGCTGATTCAAGAGTCATATCTCTCTTGGTGTTTTTTTTCTCTCACAGCGAGCTTGTGCTTGGGTCCAAATGGATTTTGTGATTGTTGTTTGTTAACACAAAATTATAATACAGGTTAATACAGACAGTCGCGGAAAATTGGTGGTGATTTTGAGGTGAAATTACCCACGCAGCACTCGGGGATTTGACATAAACATAGTGAGTCATTCAGTGAGTCAATCAATGATTCATTCAAACTTTGATTGGTGCCATTGACTAGAAAACAGACTCTGGCAAATTCAGAATGGGCCTATCAGCATTACCAGGGCTGTAGTTCGCTTGTGATAGAACGGTTCTCATACTCTCGTATGTGATCGTATTAAATCAGGTTACTTGCTGTTCGCTCTCTTTTTCCATGGCCCGTCTGTCTGGATAATCTCGTTACGTTTCGTTTTTCCAGAGGGCCAAATTCTGCTTGCTCGAACGTAAGTGAAGCATCACTTCCACATCAATTTCATTTAGAGTCGACTCCAACGGCTCAAACTGTTACAGCCCTCAAGGCACATCTTCAAGCTAACCAATCGTACACCTAAATGGTTAACGCTGTCAAACCCTGGCATAAGAGAATGTGCATATCTGCAATCCCTTAAGTCAGAAATTGTAATTCTCATTACAAGTCTGATATTGCACTGTGAAAGGGATAACATAGTAAAAGAAACTACATCATTGAAAAAGCGGTCACGTCTCAAGCTTCCATTGTTGCTGTTCTGATTTAGGGTTTAATACCAGCTGAGTTAGATTTGAATCGCCCTGCACCTAATTTCATTTTGGCCGGGCTAGATAACGTATGTTGTGCTCACGCATAATTAAATGACTGCACACAACTGTGCACATGAAGTTCATCTCTGTTTTCCATTGTGTTTAGGTTTTTTGCCGTTCCATTCACGCTCTGTTGCCTGTGGCCTTGACTGACGTCCTGCACGCAGCAGGTTTTCTATTAATTGTATTGGCAATAAGGTGGCGGAAAGGCTGAATACCACAAGACTATTGTGGCAGAGATTTTACAATAATGAGCAATCATGAAATAATTTGCCAAGACGTCTTGCCACAAACCTTTTATAGAGGATAAAGACACTGCAGTCTTTTAAGGGGTTCAAAGGGGTATTTTTTTAGCGTAGTTATTTTTCTTTTTGTCTTTTTTAAGGCATTCTGGCATAATAAAGTTTGTTTTTCTTTTCACTTTTTTAATGTATGCTATTTATTTGATATATGTTTTTCTGGTAAAATTACTGAGCACAACAGTTTTTTTTATTTGATTCTGCAATAAGTAGCAATCTCACAGTAATTTACCAGCTGTTTTATGATGAATAAAGATGCTGCTTGCTGTTCTTTACAAGGCTTTTTCTGTTCTTTTTTAAAGAATAGGTGTTTTTGCCTTTTGGGTCATTTTTGGAGCAGTTTTATAGTGCTCCCACAAAACACTTTGACCATGATTGAATATTATCAAGTAAGAAGTTTCTTCCACTATTAATTAGCATAATAGCACACTTTTATAAAAAAGAAAATCACTCTTCTCTGCCCACTTTTAATGCCCTTAAGGTATTCGAGTTCGAGTTCAAACGTGCCTATATTTTGCTTCAGTGGTTAATGGAAAGACTTAAGTCAATCTTATCAAACCTTATCAAACCCGGTCTATAATTACTAGCATGTAAGATACAGAAGCTCCACCATTATTCTTTAATTAAAATGGAAGCACACTGCTGTTGCAATTCTTCTGTAATAGATGAGAATCACATGACATTAGTAGCTAAAAAATGATCCCAGCAGAAGCCGTATGCTGTATTTAGAGTAGTTTTAAACCTTTTTCATTCACAGACAGCAGAGAGCTTTCCACACATATGCACACGTACATGCGAGGGCATGCATTGCTATTGCGTTTTGACAATTTGCATGGGTGAAAGTGGTTTGAGTAATGATAGACAGCTTTTTCACTGGACCGAATCCAACAGAAATGCTAGAATGTCCATCTGTTACAGCTCAATCCAGTGAGCCAGGCAGCTCATTTCCACATCTCGGTGTTGAAGAACTGACATCAGAGAGGAAAAGGGGAGAGGGAGGGGGGGGGGGGGGAATCCAGATATCAAATTGGTCTTTGGCCAACATGTTTACACACAGGATTGGCCATGTTTCCAACAGCTTTAAATGACAGAGTGAATGTTGTATACTTGGTAAAAAGCTCTGTCCTCTCTAAAATTTTAAGAAACTGTAAATTAATCAAATCTAAATATGATACAGTAGGTATTGGAAGTATTTTACTATAACACTATAGAAAAACAATATTTCCCAACAAAGCCACAACAAAAATATTGAGCAACACACAGTAATGGCAGATTAAAGCAATGGTTTTAAACAAATAGTTTGAATAATTCACTCAATGACTCATTTAAAATGATAGTTTGTTTCCTTTCTGGATGAATCAGAATGATTTGGTTTAAAAATTGATTTAAAAAGGATTTAGTGATTTACTCAAATACACTACAGTCATTTGGCATAACAATGTAACTGCAAAGAGTCACAGTAAAACATTAAAGAAAAATAATTAATTAGAAATAAATCAAGTGTTTTTGCATGCTAAATGATAATTTACCATAGAAAGCTATAATGAAATGTTTGTTGACAAGCTTTTTTTCCCATAAAAAAACAAACAAAACAAAACTATGAAACAGCAACTATTACTTTATCAACATATAGCATTGCTTTAAAATCTGGCAACCAATGCACCAGCGATGTTCTAAAAACACAGACAAACAAGTGAGCTTATTATACTTTTGAGCAAATTTTTTTTATTTTATTTATTTTTTTAAATCAGTTTAACCATTATACAGCATGATGAGAATTTGACTAAGATTGCATTGACTAAAACTAGACTAAAATACTCACTTAGTTAATACTTAGTTGACATTTAGTCAACTAAAGCTTGACTAAACAAAAACAGGACAAACTAAATATGAAAATAATTAAAAAATGCATTTGAAAGCAGACTAAGATTAAAACTAATTTAAAAGACTAAGACTAAATTAAAAATAGCTGACAAATTAAATGATATCAGTTATGATGATGAAATGTTTGAATAAAATGTTAAAATGTTAAAGTTTTTCCCCCATGATTAAAACAAGGTGACAGCGAGACAACAAAGTCAGTAAACAATAACTGTGACGACATCAGCATGCAATATTGTTGATGATAAAAGACCAGACTTAAAATGTATTTTTTTTTTAAACTTACCAAAATCTCTCATTATTTTCATTAAAAAGAAGAGCTTTTATGTGTGAGGTTGCCAGATATCAAGAGATGAAATCCCCAATCAGAGCTTCTCTATTAAAGGATACATTTTCTGTCCAATGTTTTACCTAATTTTTGCAATCTGGCAACCAAGCACACACGTTCGTTTTTTTTGGTTTTTTTTGTGTGTGTGTGAAAGCGGCAATGATGATATGAAAACACCAAAACACAAGAGACCTAGAGTTTAGTGAACTCTGTGTTAGATGTTCAGCTTAAATGAATCATCATTTTGATTATAATTTTAAGCAAAATGTTTTTTTTTTTTTTATTGGAGAAATATCTGCAATACACATGGTTGTTAAAAATCAAAAGGTCCTCCATATTTTCTTTTTATATACAAGGTTAAACAAAATGTAGTTGTCAAAATGTTTTTTTTTTTTATTATTATTATTATTATATATTTTTTTATCAGTTTAACCATTATACAGCATGACAAAAATGTGACTTAGATTTCATTGACTAAAACTAGACTAAAAATCAGACATTTAGTCAACTAAAACTTGGCTAAACAAAAACCGGACAAACGTGTGTTTTCTAACATAACGCAGAAAATCGAACCGTGTAAATTCGACTGACATAACGTGAGGTTGTACCGATTATGTTAATTTTCGTGTGAAAATTTCATACTTAGTGTGCAATGGCCTTAAGACTAAATAAAAATAGCTGACAAAATTAATGCTATCAGTTATGATGATAAAATGTTCATTGACAATTTTTTTTCCCCCATGACTTAAACGAGATGACAGCGAAACAAATTTAATAAATGATAACTATGACTTTATCAACATGCAATATCGTTGACGACAAAAGACGGTTGTAAAATGTTTTTTTTAACTTTAACAAATTCTCTTATTTTTGTTTAAAAAAGTGAGCTTACATGTGTGCGGTTGCCTGATATCAATAAAATCCCCAAATCAAAACTTCTCTGTTAAAAGGATACATTTTCTGCTCTGTGTTTTGCTTAATTTTTGCAATGTGGCAACCACATGCTTACTCTTCATTGCGGAAGCGCCAACGATTATCTGAAAACACCAACACACAAATTGTAACCTGTTGTGCTATTGAAACTCACAATGCAAGTCACCATCAATAAATGTATTATTGCTAAAGAAAGATCCAACAAATTATAGAATGAACAGAGTAAACCCCGAATACGAGTCTTTAAGAGACATTACAATGTGAGCTGGAGTTTAGTGCACTCTACATGAGATGTTCATCTTAAACAAATCATCATTAAGATTATTTGGATTTTTATCAGTTTAACCATTATACAGCATAACTAAAATGTGACTTCCTTGAAAAAACTAGACTAAAATGCTCAGACATTTATTTGACTAAAACTTGACTGAACAAAAACAGGAAAAGGGTGACTAAATATGATATGACTAAAAAGTGCATTTGACACATAACTAGTGAAACCACAAATTTAAGCATATTTTGTTAGAGATATTATCTACCAAATATAATATAATGAAGCAAAGCTGAGCGATTCGTTGGATGACAGTCTAGGCGTGACATGATGTCACACTGGAATCAGTCTTTTGTACACCATCTAATGAATCAAAGTGGTTCTGCCTGGCCTTATCATTAGTTAAAGAAAGGACACTGATTGCCTAATGGATGACTATAATTTCCCACACTTCCACATTAATCAATTCCCCAAATTGCTTAGAACCATTTAAGTCCTGTTCATTAATGTAGTTTCAGTACTGCTTTCAGTGAGTGTTGTTGAAACCAAATGCCTGATTAAATATCACCTATTTTTGGTTGGTTTAACCGTTTTTGTAGCTTATCTCTGAATAAACAGTCTGATTCTGCAAGAGTTTTATAACCTGCTACACTATGATGCCACGCTCTCTATTTTTTTTATCTTACGTACATAAATATGCTAAATATATCGTCATGTCAGTTTTTCCTTTATCTTGCTTCTTAGTGTAAACAAAAAAAAGATACAAAGGGTAGTGCTAGTCTTTCCAAGGTCTGACAGGTTGCTGTTGTTTTTCTTCTGTTCAAGGAGCT
Organism: Garra rufa; assembly: GCF_049309525.1. Classification (NCBI taxonomy): domain Eukaryota; kingdom Metazoa; phylum Chordata; class Actinopteri; order Cypriniformes; family Cyprinidae; genus Garra; species Garra rufa. The sequence continues at coordinate 17,985,998 of NC_133369.1, read as the reverse complement.
GTGGCCCAGTCTGGAGGTCAAGGCTATAGTGGAGAGGAGGGGGGGCTGCTCTGTCAGAGATAAGAGAGGAGAGAATGATGTGGCCAAATGGCATAGAGAGAGAATGGGAGGAATTATCTGATATTCCCAGGACTTAAGCTTGACTGTGAATGCCATCCAGCACCAAACAAGATTCTATTCTTTCGCTTTGAAAGGATTCGTAACTGCTCAACCTTTGAGATTTTTTGGGCTCAGCAGGAAGGGCCTGCATTTACTTTGTACTGTGGTATTTTCAACATGAGGGGATGGACACTCATCAAACCCTCAAAAAAAAAAAAAAAAGATGAGGGCGAACATTTATTTTTAGCTCAGCTCATCGCAAAGTAGGCCACTTTTAATGCAATGCGTTGTCTATTATTGAAGCAGAAATCTGAATGGCTGGATTGAAAGGACAAGTGTACTTAAAGTATCTTAGGGATTTTCATGTCATTACTAAGTAACTTGAGGTGACTTGATAATGGTGAGCTATACAGTCCTTTCAACCTCTCATAAAACTATAATCCACTTTGAGAATGTCAAATATTTTAACAATTCATTGCAGCCTTGTCTTTGTGATCACAAACAAAGCTTTAGTCATAATTATGCCATGAGGGCAGATATTATGTTCAGAAGTTGCACTTTCATATCTGTGGACTACAGATGTTTCCTTTAGGTATCAACTTTGATTAAACACTTTTATAGATTACTAGGGTGTTTTTAATTTAATTCAATTTAATTTCATTGCTGTCTAGGAGAGGTTGAAAAACATTTGTTATATATACATATATCAAAGTCAAAAGTTTACATACACCTTGCAGAATAGTTGAATTTATAAAAATGACCCTGTTCAAAAGTTTACATACACTTGATTCTTAACACTGTGTTGTTACCTGAATGATCCACCACTTTTTTTTTTCTCAGTGATAGTTGTTCATGAGTCCCTTGTTTGTCCTGAACAGTTAAATTACCTGCTGTTCTTTAGAAAATTCCTTCAGGTCCCACAAATATTTTGGTTTTTCAGCATTTTTGTGAACTCTTTCCAACAATGACTGTATTATTTTGAGATCCATCTTTTCACAATGAGAACAGCTAAGGGACTCATTTGCAACTATTACAGAAGGTTCAAACGCTCACTTATGCTTTAGAAGAAAACATGATGCATTAAAAGGGTGAAAACTTTTTGAATTTGAAGATCAGGGTAAATTTTACTTATTTTGTCTCCTGGGAAACATGTAAATATCTTCTGTAGCTTCTGAAGGGCAGTACTTAAAGAAAAAAAAAGATATTTAGGCAAAATAAGAAAAAAGTACACATCTTTATTCAGTTCAAAAGTTTACACCCCTGGCTCTTAATGCAATATGTTTAAGTCAGAATAGTGAGATATAAATTCGCAATTGCGAGTTATAAAGTCAGTATTGCGAGATGCTGTATAAACTTGCAATTCTGACATTTTTTCTCTGAATTATGAGATATAAACTCGCAATTGCGACTCATGAAGTCCAATTTTGAGGGGAAAAAAAGACTGATATGTTCTCAGAATTGCAAGTTTATATCTTACAATTCTGACTGCAATTGCATGTTATAAAGTCTGAATTGCAAGATATAACCTCGCATTTATGAGAAAAAAAAACTCAGAATTGCAAGATAGAAACTCACAATTCTGAGAGAAAAAGTCAAGTTTTGAGAAAGTCAAAATTAGAAAAAACGTCAGAATTGTGAGATAAAAAGTCCCAATTATTATTATTAAAATTATTATTCTTTTTTTAATTAATTGGCAGAAACGGGCTTCCATATGAAAGATATCTGAACATGGATAAAAAAAAAAATGTCAATAACTTAATTTGGTAATATGCCACCTACTGGCCAAACATTTGCATTTTATTATAAGTAATTCTACTCAGTTTTTTTTTTCTCTTAAATTGAACGTTTATGCTGCTTTGCTCAACCAGTAATTGCTATTTGCAGTTAGATATATCTTTGCTCTGTTTGAAGATCACCCTCGGATGCCACAGCGGCCAGGATGTTTGACAAGGCTTATATGCAGGCTAGCCAGTTGTTTGACCTTCGAAATCTTCCTCCTCCTTATGTCAGTGTTTGTGCTGACAGCTGCTTAACGTCGACTCGCAGAAGCTAGTACAGATCCGATCATCCTGATCTCCCACTAAGGCTATCTATAGTGACAGACCTTCCTGCTTACAGGAAATTCATTCAACATCATCCATTTCTAATTTTCTAGTTATCAAACACCATAGCGCAGCTGTTATATTTTTTGATTAAAACTCCACACTTTTTTTGTTCTAATCCTCTCTCTCTGTGATTCTTCACTGTCTATCATCTGTCATATTTGCAGCGCTTTAGAGCTTTGTAGATCACACGTAAGCACACACAACTGAAATCTTAGAACCCAGCCAAACAAACACTTTCAAGCCTTAAGAAACCAATAGCAGTAGGTGGAAAAAAAAAATTCCCCAAGCAGCCAATTTCCTAATGGACTTCATAATTGGTTCTCTTAATATACATAGAACAAAACTAAATCTTGGTTTTGAATGCTTGGAAGCACCATAAACAACCAACATTGGGAGATAAACTCATAATGGATTTGCAAAGCCACAAACAGAATTTGCTCACCTCATTTTTCAAAGGCCAGCTGTTGGATTGCCAATATGTTTGGGTGCAAAGTAATTCCAACTAAACATGTTTAGTTATAAACTCTTGATCCTGGTAAATGTTGGTTTTGCAGAAGCAAAGCGCTGGAGAAATTTCCTCCTGCCTGTGTACTTAAAATCATATTAATTTGTTTTCGATCGTAAACAAACTTTAAATGGCAAAAATGTTGTTTTTACTAAAAGTATGAAGAGAATATTATTCACATAGGAAGAGGAAGACAATTTGTTGACCTTTCATTCAATTGGGGTTGCTTTTGGAGACCAGTCCAGCTTCTAAACTGAGTTTAAAAACAATTTACTTTAATAATGTCTGGGCATGTGTTCCTGAGTGATACACATTTTGCATTCTATTCTGAGACAGGTCATTGAGTTTGTCATGTTGGCAAACTATAGCCTCAAAAGGCTAATTGCACAACCATTTAAATAAAGTAATTGTCATCGTTTTCAGTGCAAACACCTCCATTCTATGCAAATCAGGTCTGTTATAGATTCAATCTTCTTTACAAAAGTCAGTGCTAATTAATTAGCGTTGCATTTTTATTGTTCATGGAAAGCAGGCAGTAAATGGATCTTTATTGCCAAGAAATGTTTGCAGTAAAGTAAAGCAATAACTCAAATGATCATCAGATGATTGAAGAAGGTTGTAATATAATATCCATGCACATGGTGTAGTCAAGCACACTTTAGCTATTCAAAAGAGCCGATTCAAGTGTCTGGATCACAGATAGTGAAGTATGCTAGATTGCAGTAGTGTGCACTTTTAACATAATAAATATTTGTTGTACTTTACATAAACATTTGGATGATGATAAGTGCATTTTTGACATACCAACTTGTTACTGTGCTGGCGTTCAGGCATTTAAAATTGCGTCCAAGTATGGAATTTTCAATGTGGCTTTCACAAAGACAGATGAACAATGTTAGATATCTGAAAAAGCACATTAGGTAAGTGAGAGTTGATGGACATCTATTAAGAAATAAACAGAGTGACAAACAGATCTAATGATGCCTTCATCGTTTTGAGCAAGAATGACAGTTACAGATGCATTCATGCTGATCGCCGATTGAGCACCACCTGTAACTTGTCTTCACCTTGATGAAAAGAGAACAGTTTGACTCACTTGTGAAAATAATGTGTTTTGGAGGGAGAAAAAGAAGGGGGAGAAAAATCAAACCGGTGAGCTGCTGATCAGTGAGAGTGAAATCTGTGGTATTTTAGCCCTATTATTTCCATTGACAAAGATTTCATTCTGCCTAGCTGGATCTGGGCCGTGTTAACAGTGATTGCCTGGTGGTTCAGCTACCTACCAGCAGGTCTCCAAATGCTCTCACTGGGAGACAGGCCTGCCATCAGCCTCATGATTATAGGACACCGGACCCCTGCTTGGATCTATTAGACCCGTCCAATCAGAGGAAGCCAGATGAACACTTTGATCAGAACAGGGTTGCATGTTCAGACGGTTAATATGATTTTAACATTGAATATTTTTAAATCAAAGGGCCTGTTAAATAACCTTCAATTTTGCACTTAGAATATCTTGTAAGTGCATGAGTACTTTAAAGTTTGTGTCTGTGATGTGGTACTTTGAGTTTCTTGTCTGTGTAAAGGTGGCAGCTTAATGGCGGTGCATGTCATTGAGTGGTTTTGGATGTTTTTTTTATGCCAAAGACCCCTACATTTGATCATTATCACCCTGTGACCCTATTCCTAAAATATATACAGAGGTATATGAAGAATATTTATGTATAAAATTATGATATTATAAAAACAGCAAGCTTCTTGCTAAATTAAATAATTGGCTATACAAAAAAAAATAAAAAAAAATAAAAAATAACAATTTAGGCCATTCTATGGAATTTCTGTCCCATAACCGAAAAACACATTTGTGACCCTGGACCACAAACCAGTCTTAAGTAGCACAGGTATATTTGTAGCAATAGCCAATACTACATTGTATGGGTCAAATTATACATTTTTCTTTTATGCCAAAAATCATAAGGATATCATTAGAAAATCATGTTCCACAAAGATATTTGGTAAATTTCATACCGTAAATATTTAAAACTTAAAGGAGTAGTTCACTTTCAGAACAACAATTTACAGATAATGTACTCACCCCCTTGTGATCCAAGATGTTTATGTCTTTTTTTCTTCAGTCGTCAAGAAATTATGTTTTTTTTTTTTTTTTAGATAAACATTTCTGGAAATTTCTCCATATAATGAACTTAAATGGTGCCCCGATTTTTGAACCTTTTAAATGCAGTTTAAATGCGGCTTCAAAGGGCTGTAAACGATCCCAGCCGACGAAGAAGAGTCTTGTCTACCGAAACGTTCGGTCATTTTCTTAGAAAAATATATTTTTATATACCTTTTAAGCACTGAAACTCGTCTAGCACTAGGGCTAATGCGCGTTTGCGTCTATACGTTCTACGTAATCACGTCGAAAGGTCACAAGGGGGTGAGTAAATTATCTGTAAATTGTTGTTCTGAAAGTGAACTACTCCTTTAATTTTTGATTAGTAATATGCATGGCTAAGAACTTCATGTGGACAGCTTTAAAGGCGATTTGTACAATATTTTGATTTTTTTTGCACCCTCAGATTCCAAATTTTCAAATAGTTGTATCTTGGCAAAAATATTGTCCTATCCTAACAAACTAAACATCAATGGAAAAAAGCTTATTTATTCAGCTTTCAGATTATGTATTTCACATTTAAAAAGCATTTAAGAATTCAAATTAGATGCTACTGAGATCCTTCTATTATCTATTGAAACCCACAATAATATTTAAAATATCAGTAAGCCTAAAATATATAAAATCATCATTTATTGGCTACTTTCAATTGGGAGGTGGCTGTCCTGAAACCTAACCCCTAAATTTCAACTATAAATAAAATAATATTGAAAAAAAAAAAAAATGCATTTTATTTCATTGTTGTTTTTAAAAAAGTATAGTTTTGGTTATTTACCAAATCTGTTGTTAGGCACAATGCGAAGCGGAGCATAGGTAGGCTCAAAAGTATCTAAAAATCGTCAATACCGAAACATTTGGTGAAGTTTCTGTTGTGACATCGTTTTTTGGTTGTTATTCCCTTAAAATTAGATTTCATATGTGTACAACTGTTCAGAACTGTGCCAGCTAGCCATGAGCTGATTAGCATCTTTGAGGTACACTCTTAAAAATAAAGGTGCTTTAAACGGTTCTTTACAGCGATGCCATAGAAGAACCATTTTTGGCTCCACAAAGAACCATTCAGTCAAAAATCTTTTAAAGAACCATCTCTTTCTTACCTTTTTATAATCTGAAGAACCTTCTTTTGCCATAAAGAACCTTTTGTGAAGCAGAAAGGTTCTTCAGATGTTAAAGGTTCTTTATGGAACTATTTAGATGAAAAGGTTCTTCTATGGCATCATTAAGCACCTTTATATTTAAGAGTGTAGGTTTAAAAGTGTCTATTGTCACTACCTATGTCACTTTGCTAGCTAGCCATGAGCTGATTAGCATCTTTGAGGTAGACTCAAAAGTATCTAAAAGTGTCACTACTGAAACAGTCACAACCGAAAAATTGGGTAAAGTTTCGGTTGTGACATTGTTTTTTTTTTTGTGTGTTAATCCATAACATTTAGTTTTTATGTTTACAACTATTTAGAATGGTGTTAGCTAACCATGTGCTGATTAGCATCTTTGAGATGGACTCAAAAGTATCTAAAACTGTCACTACTGAAACATTTGGTGAAATTCGTTTTTTGGTTGTTCATAAATGATCAATTCATAAAATTGATATTTTATGCGAGTACAACTGTTAAGAACAGTGTTAGCTAACCATGTGCTGATTGGCATCTTTGAGCTAGGCTCAGAAGTATATAAAATTGTCACTACCCTGTTGAAAAAAACAGCATATGCTGGTTAGGTAGGTTTTGATGCTGGTCTTAGCTGGTTAATGCTGGTGCTTTGCTGGTTTATGTTGGTCCTTAGCTGGTTTATGCTGGTCCTTTGCTGGTTTATGCTGGTCTTTAGCTGGTCATGTTGCTGGTCAAGAACCAGCATAAACCAGCAAAGGACCAGCTTAAACCAGCATCAAAACCTACCTTTTTCAACAGGGTACCGTTTTTTACAAAGAAAGATTAGATTCAAAGTAGAACAAATGTCATGAATCACACTTGAAATATTGTTAAAATTGCAACTGTTATTGATTTACCTCTAAAAACATTTTAATAAAATAGCAAAAAACATATTTACAAGGTAGATGTAAACAAAATCCGAATAGGTCAATATGACCCTGCTTATTAAATTATACGTTACTGTGTTTCGGTAGTAACAAATTTGGGGAAATATTCCAAAACGTTTAAATATGAGAATTAACTGCATAATTACTAGAAAAGTGTACCTTGGATACTAAACAATTTGTTAACACAAAATTTGTGGAAAAAAGACATATTTAACATACAAGATGTTTTTAACTCTGACTTTGAACCATTTCTGTGTAATGGCCCATATATGTAAATAATGTTTTATTATAATAATTTATTTTACCTTTTTTCGTGGTGTTTTGTTTTTAAAAATCCATGTTTTACATGAGTTGACAGACACAGATCTGCAGTGTTTCAGAAATTCATGGTTTGCTTACTGCGCTGTTTAATAACCAAACAGCATGCGACGACATGAATTGGGTGTGTTGAAAGATTAAATTCTGTCACAGGAACAGCATGGACCATAACCTATTGTTTCAGATCGTCCTCTGCGTCAAACAGAAGATGAAACCACACGCCACGAGAAAAACAATATCTGGGAGAACGATACAGAGTAGTGACTTTATGAATTAGTTCGATGTTATTGACAAATCCTCAGCGCACCTGACGATTTCATTCGCAGCTTCTTAATGAGGAAACATCGCCGTGTCACTTATCGAATGTCTTTTAGAGTATTGTTGTGGATCGTTACACAGTTAATCTGTGGCGTCTGTGCAGGTGTGAGCTCCACACCATTGTTGCTTATCAAGTGTGACACATTGATCAGTGACCTTAATATCCCTGTATTGATTTCAGTTGGCTTTGGCTTCATCCTTAAGCTACCAATAAAAAATCTCATCCACCCCAAAGCCAAACTTTGGTTTCCAAGGTGATTCTGGGGACGGTAAACCAATGGCAATCTTAAAACAAAACTGAACGCTTATTTACTTCCACGATAAATCACTTTGATTGATTAGGTTTGAAAGATTAAAAAAAGGAAAACGCAGGGCCTTCTTATCAGCAGAGGCTTCTGGCTGGGGAAGTACATTTCCAGCTTTCAAATGCTTTTTGGACGAGTTCTTGATCTTAGAGCGACGACAATGGCGCTTTGAGTGGATTGGGCAGGTTTACATGGTAATCGCCACAGATGGCCACCAACCAGCATGTTTTTGCAGACTTTAAGGGGATTTAAGACAGTGCAATCATGGATAAGAGGGAGCTGGAGGTGGGAAGAGCCGATGTAAGACAGCTCAGCTGACTGGCTCCATCAAGTTCATCCGCTTGCAGAAACACTCTCTCCCAGCCCACGTTTTTGGAAGGCTTTCTCCAAGAAAGAAAAAAGAAAAAAAAATCCACATTTACCAGGCACTTCTGAAAAACTGCATTCTGCCGCACATCCCAAAGCCTTCTCTTGTGACTCATAGAGCACCAGATACACAGCTCAACTGTTCTGCACTCGTCTTTCAAAGTGTTGATGCAAGATAAAGACTCAATTCTCAACAGGTCCAGCAACAGATAAGACTTGAGCTTCAGGGCACTCCAGCATGATAGAGCTTCTCGGTGAGCTCCCAGAGGGTCTTATCTGATACTGGGAGTGCTGATCAGAAACCGTGGAGGAGTGGGATACATCCCAGAATGATTCTGGTCTCTACAGATGTGATTGTCAGTCCACCTTCCGCAATCCCGAGAGTTTATCTTTTGCATCAATGAAAAAGCTTTAAAAAAAAATTGAGCTTTGGTAAAGCAAGCTTCTCAATGTTTGCTGTACGCTGCAAAAATAATTAGAAAAATAATCAGTATTTTTGTATTTTTTTTAGTAACATTGTTATTTTTAAAACTTAAAAATTGGTTTTAGTCACTCTAAGATCAAGAACTCGTGCTAAATACATTCAAAATGCATGGAAATTCAAAAAAAGAAAGACAAAGTGGTGGGTGATATACTGGTTCAAATGGTAAACCAGTTTGAATTATGCAAACGGTATAATTTTTTTTTAAAACTGGCATACCTGTACAAGTGCGCTGAAGATGAACACAAAGAGGAGAAAATACTGTAGCAGGCAGAGCAAGCTCACTGTTTACGATGCACAAAATATTGAAAGAAAATCCTAAATACTGAATTGGGGTGAGGGGTTTATATGAATGTATCTCTGAGGGGAAACTGACTGTCTTTAGAAAAGTTTAGATGGTATTTTCTTTTCATCTCACCTCTGTATAATGCATATTAATGTAGTATTTAAAAGCACTGCACTGCTTTGTTTATAGAGATAACCAAGGAAATGCCATTTTGCTGCTGTTCCACAAGTGCCACCTGCTGTCAGAGTAAATTTTCGCTCTCATTCAGCCCCTCTGCTGTTTGTTTCATTCAGACGTTTTATGTAGAATAATATCACAACGCTAAGGTCAGACCATTAAATTTTGAAATTATACAATCTAATTTACATCAAAAATGGCTCATCTGTATGTAGCATGTTTGTTTGGATCATGATTAGAATGCATGGAACAGTTGCAGAACCACAGCATTTTAATTAATATAAAGAAGAGTTTTTCCTGACTCAAAATGCGGTGGAGGTGGTATTATCCTGATCATGTGCACACAATATACCCATCCTTTAACTAGCAAACACCTTTTACAACATATTTGAGTTGTTATAATTATTTTACTGAATAAAATGACAATTATAAAGTTATGTTTTCTTTTCTTTCACCTGCTTTATTGTTACTAAATGTTATAGCATGTAACAATTTGAATGCATAAAACAACTCAATTTATTAAAATTTATTTTTAAAATAGCCTACTCATAATTCTCTGGCAGTCAGGGAAAAATAGTAATAAACCATCAAACCGCCAGAATCCCCAAAAAACAAAACCACGATTATTATTAAAATTATTATTTAAAATTTTTTTTTTTCACTATTCTTAGAGAATCAATCAATAAATAAATATTATACCTAAATTAACATAAGAGGTTTGTATTAATGGATTTTAAATTCACACTTAGAGATCATTATTTCCAGTGACTCTTGATCTGCATCATTATATCTTAGTTTATTCAAAGATGGCTAAACACCATTATTAGACCCTAAATTAATCTTGCAAGGAGATAAAAAACAAGCAGAAGGATGACTAATTGGCAGCTTAAACTTGAAATGAGTGGAAAGTACAGATTTTTTGTTTTTTGGATCAGCAAACTCGTTCTGTTAACATATTATGGTATTTAAAAGAATGGTTCACTCAAAAAAAAAAAAAAAAGTTAATTTACTCACCTTCAGGCCAAGAAGTAGATAAATAGTAGAAAAATAAGGATGATTTTTAGCTGACTCTTTGGTCCTTGGTGACTCGTAATATATAATAATTCATAATAAGTCAATGGGTGCCATCACTTTGAAAGTCAAAAAGGGGATAACTGAGGATTTTTTAAGCTAAATGATCAGTCTGTGCGAGAAACAGAAAATTATTTACAGCATTATTACTGGAAATCCATAGCCTCAGGCAAACAGTCCTGTAGCTCAAGCAATCTGACGCAAAATCACACTTGTACTGACGCCATTTATTTTTACAACAGAGAGAGAGAGGAGTTTAACACCAGCAACTAAAGCAGTTTTAAAGAACCTGGTATTACAATGACTGCTGATACCACCTTCTGCACATGTGTGAGTAAATTAACAGTAATTTTTAATATTTGGGTAAACTTTTCTTTGAAGGAGGGAATTAAATTATGCAAAGCGATAGTGTAATTTAATGTAATATTTGCACTACTTAATAAGGCACAATCTGTAATGAATTTACATTGCTCAGAAAAAAAAAGTTGAACTAAATTGCTCATGTTTATTAAATAATGCAGGTTTTTGTACTGAAAAGTCAAAAAAGTGATGCAACAGTTTAGTGAATTGGCCCCTAAATGTATGTTATTTAAAACTGCAAAACTCAAGGTTGAAAGATTTCGCATGTTATTGACAATCTTTCATAAGGGGACTCTCAGCCATGGGATTGTAGAGAACAGGATGAAAGATGGCCAGAGATAGACACACTTTCATATCAGTTCAAAAAGAGGTCTGGCTGCTTTCACTTCACAGGAGAGATCATACAAGAGATCAAGAACCCGTCTCTTTTTCATGGGATGCCAGGAATTTAAGGTGCGCCAGAATTTCACAGTCCTCAGGTTCTGTTTTCTCGCTCACACTTTAATGTTCATGAGATCTCACATATTTACTGCTGATCTTATTCTGGATTTTGCAAATTTTTGCAAAAATCTCAAAACCCTGTCACAAAATCCTTAACAGTATATGCCTTTTCATAGGTTGAATGAATCAGCACTATATTGTGTCTGATTATTAATTCATGTTGGATCATTTAAACTTGCTGCTGCTCAGAAATGTCAGCATTTCTGTTGCATATTCTTGATGTCATGTTCTTTTTCATATTTATCACAGTGTATACAGGAACAATGTCTGACCCTTAATCATTTAGGCCTGTAACGGAGAGAGAATTGAGCTACATACAGTTGAAGTCTTAGTTTACATACACCTTGCAGAATCTGCAAAATGCTAATTATTTGACCAAAACAAAAGGGATCATGCAAAATGCATGTTATTTTTTATTTAGTGCTGACCTGGATAAGATATTTCACATAAAAGACATTTACGTAGTCCACAAGAGAAAATAATAGTTGAATTTATAAAAAATTACCCCATTCAAAAGTTTACATACGCTTGATTCTTATTACTGTGTTGTTGCCTGAATTATCCACAGCTGTTTTTTTTTTGTTGTTGTTGTTTTTTTTGTTTTTAATTCAGTGATAGTTGTTCATGAGTCCCTTGTTTGTCCTGAACAGATAAACAGCCTGCTGTTCTTCAGAATAATTCTTCAGGTCCCACAAATTCTTTGGTTTTTTAGCATTTTGTGTATTTTTGTGTATTTGAATTTATTTTGAGATCCATCTTTTGACACTAAGGACAGCTGAGGGACTCGTATGAAACTATTACAGAAGGTTCAAACGCTCACAGATGCTTCAGAAAGAAAACACAATGCATTAAGAGCTGGGGGTGAAAACTTTTTAAATTTGAAGATCTGGGTAAATTTAACTTATTTCGCCTTCTTAGAAACGTAAGTATCTTCTGTAGGTTCTGAAGGGCAGTACTAAATTTAAATACTATGATATTCAGGCAAAATAAGAAAAATGTACACATCTTCATTCTGTTCAAAAGTTTACACCCTGGCGTCTTAATGCATCGTTTTTCCTTCTGGAGCATCTGTGAGCATTTGAACCTTCTGTAATAGTTGCATATGAGTCCCTCAGTTGTCCTCAGTGTGAAAAGATGCATCTCAAAATCATACAGTTGTTGTTGGAAAGGGTTCAAGTACACAAAAATGCTGAAAAAACAGATCATTTTTTCTGAAAAACAGCAGAATCTGCAAGGTGTATGTAACATTTTGACCTCAACTGTATTATGTAAAACTGAGTGTTGCATTTAAAGCCTGGCCATTTTAGTGTATTTACATACTGTACTTTATGATGCTTGCATTTCAAAGCCTTTAAAATACTCATCATTGACATACAGCATCATCTACTTGTACATTTAATTTTAACTTAACGCATTTTAAAGAAGTAGTTCACCCAAAAATAAAAATTTGTAAAAAAAAATGTACCCACCCACAGGCCATTCAGGAGTCTTTTTATTCACGAGAGCAGATTTGGAGAATTTAGCATTGCATCAATTTTTCACCAATGGATCCTCTGCAGTGAATGGATGCCATCAGAATGACCCAGGCAGAAAAAAGTGCACTTTCATAATGTACTTAAAGTGCTCTATTTTCACACACTAATTTTGCGCTTCATATACTAAAAATTATTCTTTAGCACTTCTTAAGATAATCTTAAGAACATCTAAGGGTACTCAAATGTGCTATTTTGGGACAGCATGACTATGAACTAAATGTACTTTTAACATACTATCTCTGTATTTAGTTACCACTTGTAGTACACTTGAACTTAAAGGTCATCAGTAGTTCAACTGTAATTTTACATGAAGGAGAAGAATTGTTGAATAAAGTCATTATTTTTGTTTTCTTTGCGCACAAAAAGTATTCTTGTAACTTCGTAAAATTACAGTTGAACCAATGATGTCACATTGACTGTTTTACCGATGTTCTTATACGCTTCTAGGCCTATGGAGGGTCAGAATGCTTTCAGATTTCATCAAAAATATCTTAAATTGTGTTCCGAAGATGAACGAAGGTCTTACGAGTTTGGAACGTCATGATGGTGAGTAATTATTGAAAGGATTTTCATTTTTGGGTGAATTATCCCTTTAAATCTCATTTAAAAAAAAAAAAAAAAAGAATTGTGAGAAAATCGTATCATGATTTGTTGATTTAAAACAGACTAGCATAGTTTATTGTATTCAGCCATGTGAGTCTGTATATCACTAAACAAAGCAACAGTAACAGTGCACTTCATAAAGTGATACTACGTTTCTCAGACAAATGCTGCTTTTCTGCAGGGCTTGGATGAAGCTAATCATGTTTTCTGATGACATGTACCTCTTTAGACTCATTAATGAAAAAAATCCCTGTTCTACAGAGAGGCTGTACAAGTTGTTCAGGGCAAAGTGGTGACAGCTTGAACACCGCCAAATCTGTGCTTTGGACTCCACCGTCCTCCCCTGAAGTAAATGGTCCGGTTGTTGACATGATCAAAACATTCCGGGCACCGTAATTTTCCAAGTGCAAAAAATGGAGACCTTCACATCCATTAACCAAAAGTCACAGCGGCAGATGCACTTTCTTCACCAGCTGAGTAAAATCTGTCTCTAGCAGCCAATTTTCAGGCACCTTTCGGTGACATCTCCGAGTCCATTTCAGCCCCATCAGTCACGGTCTGATTTGGTCCTGCATCTCGCTGTGACACAGGACAGCTGCAGCCACTCTCAGGCTGTCAGAGAGGATCACACACTGTCACCTGCACTGAATTCCAGCACTAGTCCAGACAGCATGTGGCTAATCACACATCGTCGTTGACCCACAACTTTTCAATAGATCAGGTCAATTAATATCAAGTCAAGACTGTGGGCATATCCAGCGTTTCACTGTGATAACGTCTAATTGCTCTGAACTAATGATTTGACTGTCACAGATAGAAAAGAAAAATGACACATCTTTCTAATATCTCAGTTATTTTTTTAAGAGAGCAATGACATTAAATGCTCTGGTCTTTTGATTGTTACAATCAAAAAATATCTCAAAAATGGCTCAATTTGTGCTGAGATTTGCAATCAAAATTAGAGATCTCCATATAAACAAACATTTCTCATCAAACTTCTTCCAAATTTGAGCTTTGCTTGCCACATTAATTTTATAGCACTTTACTCATATTGTATGTCAGCAATGATTTCATATTTTTTATCTGACTAAGAAATGCAAGGGAAAACATCTGAGGCTAGGCTGATTTTTAAATAAATCTTATCTGATAAGCACATTAAGTCTCCTGAGGTTCGAAAGAGCAACCGTAAAGCAATAAAACTGTCCTTTAGGCTGATTTCTCTCTCAGTTCTCAATGGATATCTCTATGAAGTCCTAGTTTAAACTCAGTGTCAAAGTTTGTGATTTTTGATAAAAAGTTTAATTTTCATAACATGAGTTTCATTGGTTGAAAGACAAGCATGTTGAGATGCAGTATAAATAATTATATAAGTTCGGTTTTTGATTGAAAAGCATTGTCAAAAAAAAAGCTAGTTTAACTTTAAGAAACTGTGACAGAAATATATTAACTAATGTAATGATAGTACTACTATACTACTACTAAAATTATTATTAAAACATTATTTTTTAAGGAATATTTACCAGAAATTACTTGCCAGAAAAATATGTTTTTGAAAAAAGTAAAAATTAAAATGATAATAAAATATTTTTTAAATAAAATAAATAAATTAAAGATGCTTTTAATTATTAAAATTTATTTTGAAACCAATAAAATGTAATCCAAAAAATTAATGGAAAACAGAATTTGGTTAAAAAAAAAAACTTAATTAGAGAAAAAAATAAAACGTACATCATAGAGGCTTAAAAATTAAATTTTTGTTTAACCTTTAATAAATTGCTGTTCATGATTTCAATTAATTTGACGTGCTTAAAAAATAAAATAAAAATGATTTCATAGGGCTTTAAAAATTTAAATTTTGTTAGACTTTTAATAAATTGCTGTTACATTGTGTACACATTATGGTTTTAATTAATTAGACATTTTTGATTAATATTTCTTAATTTAACTGTTAAAATAGAGTACAGAAAAATTAAAACTGCAAAAAAAAAAAAAAAGCTGGAAGAATGAAATAATTAAGATGCGGAAAAAAAAAAGAATTTAAGGGGGAAAACTGATTTCATAGAACCTTAAAAATGTAATTTAACAAATTACATTTTAAGGTCCTACAAAATCCGTTTTATATGCTTTTTGATGAATATTTCTTACTTTAACCATTAAAACAGAGTCTAGAAAAATTAAAGAATTAAAAAAAAAACAAAAAAACAAAAAACGATTTCTTAGTGCCCTAATTACCATGAAATCAATGTTTATATATTACTAATTTTATAAAAAAAAAATACAACAAATTAATAATAAAAAAACATAAAGTTATTTTAATGAAAAAAGTAAACAAACTATAATTATAAATATTTAAAAAATTATAAATATTAGATAAAAAAAATTGAAATATTGTCTTGGCAACTAACTGAAATAAAGTTGAAGTGCTAAACTGAAGTGCTAAAACTGAAAAATTAAAGTCTACAAAAATAACAAAACAAATAAATGACTAAAAGTGAAAACCGAAGATATAAAAATATATAATAGTAAATAAAATACAGTAATTTGTTTATTCCATCTGTAAAACCAGATTGTGTGTATCAGAAACGCTGAGTTTACTGCCTTACAGTAGAGGGTTTTCAAAGCATGTCCTTCACTACAAAAAAAAAACTTTTATCTAGACTAAAACACACATACTTCCCCAGCCTACTGCATGTGAATACTAATATCTTGTGCAGTCTGCATGCTCTTGTTGCTATGGTAGCTTGTCTACTTTGAGGTCTTGTCGATAATTAGACCTACGCAGTGATAGAAATTTGCCATTAGTTTCTCATTAGCAGAGCGGTTAATTGTGATTCTGTAGTAAGAAGTGATAACGCATGATTCTGAGATTGATTTCCTGGCCTCATTGGTGGCTCAATAGTTAATGCTTTTGTAGTGAGCAGTAAAAACATAACCTACTTTTACCACAGTAACAAAAGCATGAGAGATGAAAAGGATAATAAACGCAAGACTTAACTGAAAAGGCTAATTCTCAAAGTTCATGTCAGCAAGAGCTGATTTATTAGCCAGTGTAGTAGCTGCATGATAATGTGGAGTCTCATCTAAAGCATGTGTGTGATCGTAGATATGAGAGACTAAGATTTATATTGAACCGTTTCTCTAATGTATTCCACACCAGATTTATACTTCTATGTTCTCAGTGACTTACGTGCGAGACACAACTCACTGATTTTTCAGACTAACAAGGTGGTTCTTGTATTACAGAAGTGTAAGAATTCTCCTAGAGTTGGCACATCACACCCTTCTCTCATAAAAAGTGATGAAAATGAAAGAAATGGTAGATAGCTTTGTCTTTTGTTATTCTAGACCAACGTTTCTAAACTTTTTTTGTCTTATGTATGCCCAGGCCCCATCAGTAAGGCTTGAATACCAACCAAACCAGAAATGTATACTCCTTATCATTTAGCAGTATCATTAAAATAAGTCACTTTAAAGACACAATATGTACGTTTTTGCTGCTAGAGGGTGCATATTCAAAAGTGATTGAGTGTGGAATCATTGGAGTTGTCGTCTTCATCACAACAGTCGATGCAATCCGACGGGGATCAGGCAAAAATTATGTTCATGGATGAGCTAATGTATTTAATGTCTGTTAATGTAACTGTAGAATGAAGCAGGGTGGGGCTGAAAGCTGTAAAAGCGAAAGACCACTAAAATGATTGCTAATGAGTAGGGCTGGGCGATATGACAAATTTAAATCTCAATTTTTTTTAGTATGTAAACTACAACATGATTCAAGTAAATTTTCTTTATTAACTGTCTAGTTAAAGAAAAGTCTATTCCAAGTGTACAACACATGAAGGTGTCAACATGATGTACAGTGGGAAAAATAATTATTTGCCCACTGACAAAGAAATGATGGGACAGAATAACAACAACAAAAAAATCCAGAAAAACACATTTCAAATTCACATTTGCATTTTAATGATTGAAAAAAGTTTTTAATCCCCTATCAATCAGCAAGATTTCTGGCTCCCAGGTGTCTTTTATACAGGTAACAAACTGAGATTAGGAGCAGTCTCTTAAAGGGAGTGCTCCTAATCTCAGCTTGTTACCCGTATAAAAGACACCTGTCCACAGAAGCAATCAATCAATCAGATTCCAAACTCTCCACCATGGCCAAACCAAAGAGCTGGCCAAGGATGTTAGGGACAAGACTGTAGACCTACACAAGGCTGGAATGGGCTACAAGACCCTTGCCAAGCAGCTTGGTGAGAAGGTGTCAACAGTTGGTGCGATTTATTCGCAAATGGAAAAACTCAAAAGAACTGTCAGTCTCTCTTGGTCTGAGACTCCATGCAAGATCTCACCTCATGGAGTTTCAATGATCATGAGAACAGTGAGGAATCAGCCCAGAACTACATGGGAGGGTCTTGTCAATGATCTCAAGGCAGCTGGGACCATAGTCACCAAGAAAACAATTGGTAACGCACTACGCCGTGAAGGACTGAAATCCTGCAGCGCACTGCTCAAAAAAAGCACATGCACAGGCCCGTCTGAAGTTTGCCAATGAACATCTGAATGATAGGTGAAACATTTGTGGTCAGATGAGACCATAATCAAGCTCTTTGGCATCAACTAAACTCGCTGTGTTTGGAGGAGGAGGAGGAATGCTGCCTATGACCCCAAGAACACCATCCCCACCGTCAAACTTGGAGGTGGAAACATTATGCTTTGGGGGTGTTTTTCTGCTAAGGGGACAGGGCAACTGCACCGCATCAAAGGGACGATGGACGGGGCCATGTACCTTCAAATCTTGGATGAGAACCTCCTTCCCTCATTGAAAATGGGTCATGGATGGGTATTCCAGCATGACAATGACCCAAAACACACAGCCAAGGCAATAAAGAAGAAGCACATTAAGGTCCTGGAGACTAGGGTCCAGGACTAGGTCTCCAGACCTTAATCTTACAGAAAATCTGTGGAGAGAGCTAAAGGTTTGAGCTGCCAAACATCAGCCTTCGAAACCTTAATGACTTAGAGAAGATCTACAAAGAGGAGTGGGACAAAATTCCTCCTGAGATGTGTGCAAACCTGGTGGCCAAGTACAAGAAACTTCTGACCTCTGTGATTGCCAAAAAGGGTTTTGTGAAGGGGTTAAATACTTATTTCACTCAATAAAATGCAAAACAATTTATAACCTTTTTTTAAATGTGTTTTTCCTAGTTAGTTTTGTTGTCATTCTGTCTCTCACTGTTCAAATGAACCTACCATTAAATTTATAGACTGATCATTTTTTTTGTCAGTGGGCAAATGTACAAAATCAGCAGGGGATCAAATAATTATTTTCCTCACTGTAAATGTTAAACAAATCACTTTTTAAATATCTTTGCAGAAAAGATGCATGAACTACAACTACATTGTATAAACTTATCTTATACATATTATATGTTAGAAAATAATAGAAGAAAAATGCTTTTAAAAAATATATCAAAAGTCAAGGTAATTCAAGTTCAAAATGACAAAAGTTATAAAACCAGTAGGCTATTATTATCTATAAATGTTCTGTAAAAACAATCAACAGCAGCTTTCAGCCTGTCCTCGTGATGCAAACATGAACATACAGTTGTTCTTCACAGGTTTTTTACTCGATTGTGCTGCTTTTTCATAGTTTTTTTTATGTAAACATGGACACATTTAACTGCTGCACTCGCATCTCTTGCAGCATCTCATAGATAAAACGGCATTCTAAAAATGTGGCGCTGAAATAAATAATTTTGTAGGCTGGTAATTTTTGACTAGGAACAACACAAATGTATTGTCACGCTTCAGGCAGGAACACACGAACAACGACATAGTAAAAATAAAGTGTTTAATAAATCCAACGGGAGACAGGTAGACACAGGAACATGGAGCGGTAACATTAAAGACCGACAGAATGCAGGGGAAAACACACCTTAAATAGACAGACTGATTACAAACATCCAGGTGACAACAATGAGGGAGAAACCAAAACACTCAGAACTGCGGGGGAAAATGGGAGAAACCAACATGAAAGTCCGGGGGTGTGACATGTATGAAGGTGGGGTAAAAGTACAAAAATGTTTTGGGAAGTTGTTCTAACAAGTCCAGTGCAATAACATTAATAAAACGAAAAATCCTCTCCTGGTCAAACTGACTAGAACACAACATGAGTGTAAACTCGTTTCTGCTTTTATTTTTACTCCGGGGCAGAAACCCAACTAACTAATTGTGGTTGCCAAAACATTCAGTTAGTTTATGGTTATAGTCCACTTTAGACATTCTGCTAAGTAACATTGCAATTGTAGTACATGTCAACTAACTCTCATTAGAGTATTACTACACTAGCCGGGTTTCAAATTTAACTTATGAGCAATATTGAAATATCGAATAAAACACTTGTGAATAAGCACTGTTTCCATCCAACGAGTCAAAGAAAACAGAATCATCACTTCCCGATAAACTAGCACTAAATATCAGAAAAGTAGGAGAAGCCACAGAATATAATTTTCATATATAATAAATTACTTGCTTTTGGAGGTGGGTGCCTTGTAAAATAGTTCTGAGAGGCAGTTATACAGAAACACAAGTTAAAAACCATGTCAAGCAAGCATAAAAACTTTCTTGCGATTTGAGGTATTTTTATTCCAAATTTGGCATTTCCATCATTTGTTTCTGGTGCGGTTTTTCAAACTGCGCATAAAAACAGGGTGAAACGACAACTGTTAGGTTAGGGTTAGTTGAATAAGTTGACATACCTGCAAAGATACTGTTGAATGTCTGACTAAAAGTTGATATGTAGTTGCAAAGTTACTTATAGTTAGTAGATTGTCTGAAGTATTGTTCTATAAAGGTTATTTTTTAGTTACAAAATAAGAGCCTGCATTTCAAGAAAATTTTTATTTGGTTCCCAAAAAATAACCAAGCAGTTCTGTATTTGCTGGGAACAATCTTCCGAAACAGACCCACTAAGTAGCTTATTTTACTTTGGTAAATACCATCCACACAAATTCATGCATAGATTCTTTAATAATTTAACTCACAAAAGCCTCCTACTTCTAAAAACACCATAAATGTACTGTAACAGTGCTTGATGCTAAACAAATGTTAATATGTAAGAGAGAGGGACACTGATTAATGAACAGCATTCAGGGGAAGTGTGGGTGATTTGATGAGGGGAAATTGCGGTAGCCTTCGTCTTTTGTGTAAATGTGACAAAATGACATCTCGGTAGATTTCGTTGGTAATATGATTACGCTGAAATTGTGACAGAGCTAATTGCCTGTGAAAGCGTGTTTGTTTTATTCTCCTCTTAGAGGTGCCTTCATTTGAATGTCTTAGTGCATTTCCAGCTTTCTGAAAATTAAAGCACAAAGTAAATGAGCTGCGAAGGGAGAGTGCCTCTTTAAATACCTGCCAGCTGTAAGTGCGGTGCGCCTGACGCACTCTCCCTCTTGAAATGGCTCAAATCACTTTCGTTTACGTAACAATAACAAAAGGATGAATGCGTATCTGCATAATTCAGCAAAATAGAGCCTGTCAAGACGGTTCGGCACTTCAGAAACTATCTCTACATAGTGGACTCTCTCTCTCAACGACCGGTACAGATGCTTTATTGTGCGATTTTCATTTAAAAACATCAAATATCATAATTCTTTCCACGGTGGAGAACATCTGCAGTCTACGTGTTGTACTTTCCTACATGCAGGATGCAAGTACGTGAGAGCCCGCCGTGCATTTCGGTCTGCGGGTTGAAAAGACTCATTCAGCAAACGTGGCGGAGAGCCGTGACTGGCAGACTGCCACCAAATGCAAATGGCCTCATTAATGACAGTGCGCAGTCAGTGGCGAGGGACAACATGTGTCATTAATGGGTAAATTACACCATTATGAGAGGGTCCTTGTGAGATGCAACCTATAAAGAAGAGTCTTGTTGGGGATCTGGCATCCTGGGTCAGCCACAATATGGAATGACCACCTGCTTGTGTTGTAGGACCTCTGTTTTGCATAATTGCCTGCTGCAAAATTTAATACATATTCATAATGCGTCATTCAACTCACATCACAATTATTGAGTCCCATTGTTGCAGGTCTGTCTCTGATTTTAATTTAATGACATGCTCCAAGGACTTTGCAAATAGATGGTAGAAGTGATTTAAAAATGGCTTCGGTTAATATATGCCGAAAGGTCGCCCACTTTCTCTCAAGATGACTCTGTCTTGCAGGTGTCCCTTTTAAGCATTACATCAGCGCCATCACGACTTTAGGGTGTGTGACAACATTAACAAATGAATGACATAATGTCTCCTTGAAACTGAAGCAAAATGCTGAGAACAAAAGAAAAGACAAGGGAACGACAATACAAAAAACAAGCAATAGTGAAACGAAAGAGGAAGAAATCCAATTCTTGAGTTGATGTGTGCAGCAAGGACCCTACGGGTCTTCAGTCTGGGAGCAACTTGTTACTCTGTGTATTGCGGTTGTTGCAGGAAAACAATCTCACTAATGGATGTTTCTGTGCCTTCCTTCTGGAGGGGAGAGGTGATGCAGAATGGTGGTGGAAGAACAAGAAACAGGCTATTTTTTTGCTCCCCCCCCCCCCCTTTTCAACCAAGATGTAATGCATGAGTCCCTCACACACAGTAAATGATAATTGGAGTCTTCCGTCCAGAAACAATACACAGCCCTACTGTATAACTTATGCGGCAAAAAGTATATTTTCAGAAGTTTTTATTTACAAAATCTGGGCAAAAATATAATAATACACATAAATTTTAAACCCCTTTTCACATAGTATTACAAGTAAAATTACAGTTATTGGTAAATCACAGGTGAATACAAAAATGTGCTGTTCACACAGGCAATGACAATCCGTCATTTTACCAGTAAAGCACCATTCACACATAAGTTTCAAAACACCTGTAAATTCTGTGGCATCATTTGTAAACATGGTAAGATAAAAAAAAATGTTATTCTTGTGTCAGAATTACTGGTAATTTACTGGTAATGTTACTTCTCATTTTTGAAAAGGTCCTGTTCACACTCAATCTCTTAACAATAATTTATCGGTAATTAACCAGTAAAGACTGTATGTGTGAAAAGGGACATTTTAGACTTTTAAAACTTCACATCATTAGATTTTATATATAATAATTATGTAAAACATTGTCATAAAATGTATTTAAATTGCCCTTTAAGATTGTCTGTTGGTAAAGTGCATCCTAGGTGGAGTATAAATAAAAATTGCAATTACCCAAATGTATTTTAAGGTTGTAAATGTGTTTTATCATCCTGTGAGGTGCATTTTGTGTATTTTGGCATTTGAATGTTTAAGTAAAATGTATTTTCAAATAACAGTTTAATCTCCTTAGGCTTAGTGTTTAGAATGTTCTGTATTATATTTAGCATAAATTTGAAATACACTATCAGTCGAAAGTTTCTGAACAATAAGATCTTTTTTTTTAAAGAAGTCTCTACTGCTCACCAAGCCTGCATTTATTTGATCCAAAGTACAGCAAAAACAGTAAAATGTTAAAATATTGTTATTATTTAAAATAGCTGTTTTCTATTTGAATATATTTAAAAATGTAATTTATTCCTGTGATTTCAAAGCTGAATTTTTAGCATCATTACTCATGTGACACTGAAGACTGGAGTAATGATACAGATGTACAATACAAGTGTACAAATGTAGCTTTGATCACAGGAATGAATTACATTTTAAAATAAATTCAAATAGAAAACGGTTATTTTAAATGGTAAACATATTTCAGATTTGTACTGTTTTTGCTGTACTTTGGATCAAATAAATGCAAGCTTAGTGAGCAAAAAAGACTTCTTTAAAAACATTAAACATCTTACTGTTCAAAAACTTTTGAGTGGTAGTTTATCTTGGGAAAAAATATATGAATTAAGTACCCCTTTCATAACTGATTCAACTGTATGATTTCAACTGATTCAATTGTGTTCTTTTACTGTAAGTACTTGCACAGTTGTTTTTCAGCTTTTAAAATCCATTTTTGCTTTCTTTGAATTAATTGTTGTGCTGTTTTCATTTATATTGTAAGTTTGTTTGGTTTGGCTAAGGATCTCTTTATTGAAGAATTGACACTTCAAAACAGGAGAAAATATTTTTCTGAAACTAATGCTACTGTATTAAAATAGTAAGCAGTTGCTGTTTGCATATTGCTTGGAGTTGCAATGGACCCCAGTATAAGCTATCCAGGTCTATGCAATAATATAGAAAGCATTTTATTGTTATATTAGCTTGTTAAACAACTATGCATGGATTTATCCATTAACTTGATTGCAAAAGGGCAATTATATAATCCATATATATAATTCAAACGTGTAAGACTTAGTATGCTTATTGTGTTTGTTCTTGGTCTAATCATCCACTCACAATGTTCTCTGAATGTATGACTCCTTGGCAGAAATATCGTATTAATTAGCAATTTGAACTTTTTTTAAAAAGCCCTTTGTCTGGCGGCTCTCAGAGAGGGCGATATTCCTAAGCCCACTCTCATAAATCTTTGGCAAAGTCTTGGGAGTACAAACACAAATGGGCCAGCAGCACTTGCTGTAATATGCCTTATCTTACTGTAGGATTAGCGCTCAGCAGAGCAAAAAACGCCATTTTGCCACAGCCAATTGAGAGAGCATTAGAAAGTTTTCACATAATGCATTTCCTTTGTGATCGTTTAACAAATGAAAAAAGAAATCAAGCTATGCCACTCATGTTCAACATCCTGTACAAAGGGCTTCGGTGGGAACGGGAGTATTGTTAAGTAAAGTAAAAAGCAGAAAACTTTAGTGAGGGACAAAAGGAAAGTGACACAAGGAACTCACAGTTAGTTCATTGTGCTGCAGTCATGAACGCTGGCCGGGTTTCCGTTAAGCCACGCTGCCACACACATACAAAGTGCAAAAAAACATTTGTTCTTCTATTCAGACGTACTTTACCTCAAATTGTATCGTAAATCACTATGCCTGTAATTCTTGAAGAAATTCTCAGTCTCAGGTTTTAGAAATGAATGAATGTGCCATCAAAGGCCCTTTGATCAGTTACACCAGAGGGGCATTTTTTGGTACACAATCATGAAAAGTAAGGGGAAGAGGTGAAGACGCTGGAGTGAATTCGGTGCGTAACGGGGGCCCGGGCTAAATGTTTCAAGTGCTCAATGGGGCGTGCAATTGCGCAGGTGCGCATCTTTTGTCACAGTAGCAGGCAAGCGGGGCGCTTTCGGAGCATCCGGCGGCTTAGATCAATAGCTTCCCAGAAACGCATTAGCTTTGAGTCAAGGTTTGCCTGCCTGAGACACCATGTCTTATTTTGTTTCATCGCTTGATGAGCGTCATTCGTGGACAGGTGCCATCCATGTGACTGCATGATCCGCGTCGCTCAGGGTGACACTGACAGGTGAATAGAAGGCCTGCTGTTAGAACATTCAAATTATTTCTTGGTATTTTAAAGCTGCTCTTCAGAACTTTGGCCTCTCTGTCGCCATCTGTGGTTGAAACATAAAGTATCAAGTAACCTGCAGATTTGTTTTCATCTGTAAGATCAGCTCTAAAAGTCACCTTTTGGTACAAATTTATACCATTTTGAAATATATTATAAAGATTTTTACAAGGTAAAGCAAATGTTACTTTATTGTTGGATTTCATATTCTGTTGTGAATAGGTTGTTTGCACATAACATCATTGCTGTGGCGCAAAATGCAGCTGGAGGGCATGAAGGGATTTTGTCCATAGGAATCACTAGCAGAAACTCAAAATTGCTGTTAATAAGGGGGGAAAAGAAAAGAAATTGACTGAAAAGTGCAGGAAAAAGTGGCTTGTAAACCTCCGTCTGCAGTCAGGAAGAGAGTCGGATAATGCTTGTGTGTGCATTATCACATAGACACACTGTAAGATAGTATATTTGTAGTTTCAAGAGCTTGATTGATTATAACAGAACATTGTAATCAGTAAGATCGCAATAAATTGAAGTAAATGACAGCTTTTTAGTGACTATATGGTTGCGTTATTTTCTCACTTTCTGTGCTATAATCAGTTCAGATTTTGAATAAAAGTTTTGCTTTAAGTGCGTAACTGAAAAGGCAGAACGGATGAGATTGAGGAAAGTCTGTACTGTACTAGTTCAGACACTATTACAAGAGAAAGTTATAAACTGAAAATCGCAACATATGTTGGATGTGATCCTTATGTTATGAAGAGGATTTTTCAACTAAATTGAAATAGTTGCCTGCCATCGAGGTGGTGAATATAAATAAAATATTAAAACATATTGTAAAAATATTGTGTATTTTTATACACAATATGAAATGAAATTTCTTGGTTTGACCAATTTCCATAAACAACTCAAAACACAGTCACTGAGTTTCTGCTAGTGATTCCTATAGAGAAAAATCACTTCCTTCCTTCCAGCTGCATTTTGCAGGTCATCAGAATCACGTGATTGCAAACAGCCTATTAAAAAATGTATTTCTGACAAATTAGACTACAGTGTATCAAAGCATATTACATCATGAGATGTAATCATAATGAAAGCTGTGTTAGGGTCAGTGCCAAGGTTTTCCCGCAGAATTGTTGCCGCGGGTGAAAGCGACCATAATGTGATATTTATCCCCTGGAGTGCAGGTGTAGTTTTGAGTAGCAATTGGACGGGTTTTGTTGTGAAAACCAGGCAACCCTGGTTACTGTATCCAGTAATACAGTAATTTTATAGTAATCTGATGACAAATAGTCTACAATAACCTTCTGGTTGCCTATTGATTGACATATTTGCTTAATTGCTAGAGTATATTTTGGATATAATTAGCATTCGCTTGTTGAAAATGTTTAATCTCTTAATCTTGTTATCTCTTTTTAAAGGATTAGTTCACTTCCAGAATAAAAATTTCCTTATAATTTAAAAGAAAAGAAATGAAGGTTTTTGAGGAAAACTCAAATTCCAGGATTTTTCTCAATGGACTTCAATTAAAGCCAGCGGGTTGAAGATCCAAACTGCAGTTTCAATGGACCTTTAAAGGGAGACCTTTGTCTAGAGAAACAATAAGTAATTTTCTAAAAAAAAAATTTAAATTGTTATACTTTTCAACCGACTTCTAACCCAGAAGTACCAACCCAATGTTTACAAAGCGAACGTGCAAAGAAAGTCAAGCGGCCTTTACAAAATAAGGTAAAACAACGATGTTGCGCAGTTTTGAAGTTGGAGGAGAAAATGAGATGGAGATTTTCGCCATACTCAATCTTTTTTTTTTTAAGTACACAGATAAAGAACTAACCATGCGTGACCTTTCCAATGTGATTACATATTGTGTGAAATTGTAGACACACATCACAGAAGTTAGTGAAAGACGAGCATTTGTGGTTAAAAAGTATCTAATTTTTTTTTTTTTTTTTTTCCGAAAATTACCAATTGTTTTGCTACATAAGACCCTTGGCTGGGATCATGTAGAGCCCTTTGAAGCTGCACTGAAATGTGGCAATTTGGACCTTGAAGTCCACTATATGGAGAAAAATCATGGAATGTTTCCTAAAAAACCTTAATTTCTCTTCGACTGAAGAGAGAAAGACACAAACATCTTGGATGATATGGGGGTGAGTAAATTATTACGATTTTTTTTGTCTAGAAGTGAACTAATTCTTTAATATAGGTAGATTCATGAAGAAGTACCATAGGTTCTAAATTTAGTTTTCATTACTTAGGTTTTATTTATTTTAATAACAAAATCATTTTTAAACATTTAAGCAGTCTGTGTATTTGAATACTGAATAAAAGAAAAATGTAGCTATTACTTGTCTAAACACCACTTTATAAAACTGTTATAATTAGGCAGTTAAGTATTTGAATGCAATAAAAAAAGTAACTTTCATGCTGAGTCATTGAAACTAGTTCAAAATTCACAGCTGCGAAACAAGTTTCTGCTTTAGCACTTAAATGTGATTTACTCCTTATATTTTCAGCTATGCAGTGTACAGAACCAAAACCCACACAAATCCATTCTGTAGATGCTCACTTTCAATCAGCTCAGTTCCACTGAGAGAAGTCTTACCCTCTGACCCAAAATGGATTCTGTTGCTGTCGAGCAGAGACTGATTACTGTTTGGGTGGTGATAATGGATAGTGCTGATGGAGAGCATAAAAACATATCCAAAACAAGTTCGAAAACTTAATGCCCACGCTTTTTTTTTTTTTTTTTTACCATGGTTTTACTTTCCCTCAGCAACAACTCTGTTGTCCCAAGTTTTTAAAGCGAAAGACAGAGCAAAGTCCACCCACAACATATCAGAGATTACATTGGAGCAAGACATAAGTACTCTTGTGGAGAAGAAACTGATATTAAATATCGTTTGAAACATTTTATATAAAAGAGTGTCTAAAGAGTATACAACCCTCAATTCAAAAGACATACCTGAGTAAATTATGAATGTGTTCTCATAAATTCTAGACATGTCTATGACTTCCAGAACATTGCAGTTTAAAATACAATACCTTTCATCTTCACAGCAGGCAAATAATCCAAACATATGCAAACCTAAATCGTTACTTTAAAAAGGTAACTTCGCTGTTGATTTATTTTAGGAAAGAAGTGTATAAAATTCCAACCGATTCTAAATCTCTGTATTTCTGTAATTTTTTTAATCACTTGCTGAATTAAGGTTTGATGTGATAATGAATTTTCCAAGCTATTAGACAAAAAGATTATTCATGCTGCCCTCCAACACCAGGGGCATGGAGATGAACTTGTTTTATTCACAGTGGAGGCATTTTAATGATGTAGTGCTGTACATTTTTCATCTTTTACCTTTGTGTTTTAAAAGTGCTCTCGGCTGTGCAAAAACCTTGACTATTTATGCATCAAAGCCCAATAACATTTATTTTTCTTTGCTGAGGACTGGTGACGCTTTCAGCTGTGTGGTTAAATGGTTTTATGCTTCTGATAAGAGAGATGTTTTACTTGTTTGATAAGCTTGCATTAGGCGTCATTGTTGTGTTGAGAAGATGCACAGTGAAACATGAATAAATATTGATTTTTTTTTTTTTTTTTTTTTTTGGTGAAACAATAAGTGCTTCAAACTAAATGCTGCCAGCCAACAGTATAATTACATTCATTTCAAATCCTTCTTTGTGGAAAATGACATATTCTGTTCAAAATGAAAGTGAACAAGTTTTCTTTTAAAACTAAATAATATAATGCATTTCTGTATTATATATAAAAGCTATTGCACAATTGGTAGTGAGTGATTTGTTTTGTGTTGCTTTATCTCCTCTTTCTATCCACATGTACATCCTTTCCCTTCATTACGGCTGAATAAAACTCATCTGAACGTGCTACGTTCCCAGGTGAATCCGTAATGTGAATTGACGAAAAGAGAAGCGCTATAATTTGTTTCCATTAAGCAATCCTTTTACAGCCAAATATTCGGCATTGAAATGAAATGCTATAAAATGACTAATGATGGTGAACCGCAAAAGTTACTTGATCTCTTTCACGCAGTGAGCTCTCTGCAAAAAACAAACAAAAAACCCAGGGAAACATGCTATAGTAGATGTGTTAGTTTCACAACATGTTAAGTGTGAGTTATTGATTTTGTTGTTTATAGGTGAGCAAAGACAAAGCCTGTGAGATCTAGTCTGGGGTGAATCGGCTGGATAATTTTGACAGGTTGTATTGTAAAATGCCAGTTTGTTGGCATTATTATCTTTCACTGCCAGTGTATTGTCCTTTTATGATGAAGGATATGTTTGAATGGTAATTTGGCCTGCAGTTCATTGAAGTATGGCTTTTGTGATGCAAGTGGAAAGCTATTGATTTCATTTCAAGGGTCTTATATCACTCTCCCAGAGAGTTTGACTTTTAGTTGTCTTTTTTTAGAAAGGAGACGTGTGTCTTTGGGATCTCGTCACAAAAAAGGAGCTGCCCAATTATCATGCATTTGATATGAACCTTAACAGACCAAAAGTCTTATGAAAGGGTTTTGCTAATAGCCTTACAGATCTGCACTTTGTCCCTTTGGGGTTAATGTTCCAGTAACCAATTACACTGGCAAATCTAGGGGGGACAAAGCATTGCTGGGTTTAAGAGCTGGCACGCAGGTTCTCTTGTTATGAGGTTTATCAAGGGTGTCAGGCGGACATAAATCTCAGGAACACTAAATAAGCAAGGGATTAGGAGTTCTTACCATTAATAATTTATTTCTTGCCATTTACAAATGGCCAGTGTATGATTCTTTAAATTATCTTTTCATCCAGTTGAAGTCAAAAGTTTACATACGTCTTGCAGAATCTGCAAAATGGTAATTATTTTACCAAAATAAGAGGGATCATACAAAATGTATGTTATTTTTAATTTAGTACCGACCTGAATAAGATATTTCACATAAAAGATGTTACATATAGTCCACAAGAGAAAATAATAGTTGAATTTTTAAAACTGACCCTGTTCAAAAGTTTACATACACTTGATTCTTGATAACGTGTTGTTACCTGAATGATCCAAAGCGGTGTTTTTTTTTTTTTTTTTTTGTAGTTCTTTATGAGTCCCTTGTTTGTCCTGAACAGTTAAACTGCCAGCTTCTGTTCCTCAGAAAAAATCCTTCAGGTCCCACAAATTATTATTTTTTTTTTTTAGTGTTTTTTGTGTATTTGAAGCCTTTCCAACAATGGCTATGATTTTGAGATCCATCTTTTGACACGGAGGACAACTGAGGGACTCATATGCAACTATTACAGAAGGTTCAAACACTCACTGGGGCTCCAGAAGAAAGCATGATGCATTAAGAGCCTGGGGGTTTAAACATTTTTGAAGATCAGGGTAAATTTAATTTATTTTGTCTTCTGGGAAACATGCAAGTATCTTCTGTAGCTTCTGAAGGGCAGTACTTAATTTAAAAAGAAAAAATGGACACATCATTCTGTTCATAAGTTTACACCCTCAGCTCTTAATGCATTGTGTTTCCTTGTGACAAAAGATATATCAAAGAATTTGTGGGACCTGAAGGATTTTTTTTAGAGAACAGTAGGCAGTTTAACTGTTCAGGACAAACAAGGGACTCATGAAGAGCTAACACTAAAACAAAAAAAATCACAGCTGTGGATCTTTCAGTTGACAACACAGTATTAAGAATCAAGTGTATGTAAACTTTTGAACGGGGTTATTTTTTATAAATTCAATTATTTTCTCTTGTGGACTATATCTTTTATATGAAATATCTTATTCGGGTCAGTACTAAATAAAAAATACCACACATTTTGTATTATGCCATTTTGTATTTTGGTAAAATAATTAACATTTTGCAGATTCTGAAAGGTATATGTAAAGTTTTGACCTCAACTTTATGTATTCTAGTAAGTTAATGTCTTGTAGTTTTCTAGGTCATTTTAGTTAATTAACTGATACGTATTTAAAAGAAAAAATGTGTTTTAGCTTGATCATCCTAGCCTTTAGACTCTCACACAAGATGAACTCACATTTCATTGGTTCTCTGCACGTTTTCATATTCTAAGCAAATCACTGAACAGCATTCAAAACATATCTCCTCTCAGTTTCTCTCAAGTTTCTTTTGTTCTGCCCATTCAGATTTTATTGCTTAAAGGGATAGTTCACCCAAAAATGAAAATTCTGTCATTAATTACTCAGTTGTTCCAAACCCATGTTGTTTGTGTAATATCATTTGATTTGAAAGACTTGATTCTATAGACTACATTCTTTTTCTTGTTCTCAGCCCAATGCAGTGCTATATTAAATGTTTCTTAAAATGTACGAGGCATGTTTTGATATAAAACCATATATTACCATAAATGTTTATCTTCAAAGGCAACAACTGCTATTAATCTTCATGTAGGAACGTTAAGCTCTCTTGTCAGCGAGAAGTAAACATACATTGACTTTTCAAGAGATATGAGAAGAAACCAAACTTCATGTTTGTTTCTTCCTCACGCCCCCCTCTTTACTGTATTTACTCTTTGAAGTGGTTGAGACAGTCTGTAGAAGCGAGACCGTGCTTGATATTTCCCAAACGTGTTAAACAAACACGGTATCGTGAAGTGCAACACACTCTCAACACTCTCCCACTTGATTGCCTATGTGCGGCCCCTTGGGCAAAGCTGTCAATGTGAATCTGTGTGCTTACACATCTGCTGCTCAGGTATGAGTTTATTCCAGGCTGCACACGATTCGAATCCAGATTTAATTACTGGAGAGTTTGCAGCTTCGGGTCCTATAAGGTAGTTCTCTTGGAAATCCCAATGCGAGTGGAAAAGACGTTTATTAAACCCGCTGTCAGATGGCATAGTGGTTTTCCATTAGCTTTTTAAAACAGTGCCTTCCTTGATTTGTCAACACATTCACCCTTATGTTAATGTGTAACAGTGTTGGGGAAAACTACTTGGAAACTGTAGCTTTTGAGGATATAAGGTATTTTTATTATTATCTTCTAAGGATTCTTGTTTAGGGACCGAGCCCAAAAGGGCGAAGGCCCTTTTGTTCTTCTAAGGATTCTTATTTATTTTTTTTATTTCAACCTTCCAGGCACTTAATTTGGGGGCCTTAACATGCTCAAAAACTCTTGAAAATTTGCACACACGTTGGAATCTGCGGCCATCAGGACGCCACAGAGGCTGGTACCCGGGCGTGGTTCAGGGCCTCTACAGCGCCCCCTGGAACACAGTCAGAATGTGTACAGAATGTGTATATGTGTACAGACACTCGGTACACATATAGATCTCACTGAGCCAAACAACTTTTGTATGCTCTGGAATTTGATATACTCCTCCCAGGATTTCCATAGGATTGTCACCAAACTCGGTCAGCATGATCTCAAGACATTGGGGAATTTTGATATCTCGAACGGTTTGGCCGTGGCAAGGCGACAAAGTTATGGCGAGAAATGAGAAACAGGAAGTGCTTAATAACTTTGACACACTTTGTCTGATTTTGACCAAACTTCAGCAGTTTGTTCGTCGTCTGATGCGGATCACAGAGATGTGACTATTATGAGTCAAAGTTATAGCGCCACCAACTGGCAGCAGAAAGCGTGACGTTTTCGAAATGCTTTAAACTCAGCCTCTTAATTTTACTCAATTTGCTTCAAACTTCATCACAATAATGTCAAAACACGACCGATGAGAATCTGTGAAGGGCGTTATCGATAACTTTTATCATGTTGCCATGGCAACGTGGCAAACTTTAAATTTAGATTTTTGTGTTTTTGAGCCACTTAAAATACTTAGAATTTCATGAAACTCAACACACACATCAGTATTAATGATATTTAGACAGTGATAAAAGCCCATAAATGGGCATTTAGCGGGCGCTCCATAGCGCCACCTTTTGACAAAAGTTGGGGGGTTACTTTCTCCTACAGTCACCAAACTTGGTGCATATATTGGACTCATCAAGCCGGACAACTTTCTAATTTACACTCATTAGCTACGACCAACAGGAAGTCGGCTATTTTTATTTAAATGTAGATTTTTGGAAAAATCAGACTGTGAAATTTGAAATACTCCTCCTAGGCCTTTCCACCGATGGCCACCAAACTCGGTCAGCATGATTTTAAGACATTGGGGACGCAAAATAGCCAGGGGAATTTTGATATCACGAACGGTTTAGCCGTGGCGGGGCGACAAATTATGGCGAGAAATGAGAAACAGGAAGTGTCTAATAACTTTGACACACTTTGCCTGATTTTGACCAAACTTCAGCAGTTTGTTTGTCATCTGATGCCGATCACAGAGATGTGACTATTATGAGTCAAAGTTATAGCGCCACCAACTGGCAGCAGGAAGTGTGTTGTTTGCAAAACGCTTTTAAATCAGCCTCTTAATTTTACTCAATTTGCTTCAAACTTCATCAGAATAATATCAAAACACAGCCGATGAGAATCTGTAAAGGGGTTCTTGATAGATCAAACGCTGTTGTCGTGGCAACGTGTCAAACTTTAACATTTGTTTCCTGTGTTTTTGAGGCAGATAACATGCTTAGAATTTCATGAAACTCAACACACACATCAATATTAATGATAGTTAGACACTGGCAAAAGCTCATAAATGGGCGTGGAGGAGGCACTCTATAGCACCACCTTTTGACAAAAGTTGGAGGGTTAGTTGTAGCTACAGACATCAAACTCGGTTGGTATATTGGTCTCATCAAGCCGGACAACTTTCTAATTTACACCCATTAGCTACGACCAACAGGAAGTCGACTATTTTGATTTGAATGTGGACTTTTGGAAAAATATAGCTCTGAATAAATTCATATCACTCATAGTAGAATCAGACAGTTCACACCAAACTTTGCCAACATGATGCCAAGATACTGAAGATGCTAAATTATGAATGGCTTTGGGATATCTTGAACGGTGTTGATGTGGTGATTTATGAAAGTAACAGTAAAAAAGATGAAGAGTTATTTCCATATATCTTTAAATTGCATTATTCTAACTCATCAAAACTTTTTACATTTAAAGAACAAGAAATTCTTAGGAAATGCGTGTAGTTTCAAAATGTTATCATGCTCAGAGGCCCCAAAACATTAAAAGTGTCATATATGTTTGTCAGATTAAAGCTCTAATACCAGGGATGAACACTAGAGGTCCTCATAAGATAAGGAATTGTTTGACCTCTAATGCTATTTAGCTCATTGTCAGTGTATAAGAATGACAATAATGCATAGAATCAGTTGATATATACTGTACTGTCAGTGTACTTTTACATAATTATTTTGTATAAATGCTTAAAGAGCATAAAATCTTTTTTTTAATCTTTAAAGGAAAAATTATATGATTTATATACATATATACACTCTCACTGATAGGATAAAAAATCGTATGACACTATACTGCTCAGTTCACTTAATTAGAATGAGAAACAAATACATCAACTAAGTTTATATGTATTTATTTTTAATATATTTGTTTATAATTATTTCACAGATGCTTATAGATCATTAAAATAATATATTAATATTAAAAATGGGTGTAGATCATAAAACATGTTGGTAACTATTTAAAATAGGATCTCTTTTGTTAACATTAGTTAATGCATGCATGTTCCCACTGGCCACTGTTTTCCTGATGCTACCGGGATGGCGACTGCGCAGATGGCGAGGGCCCGTTCATCGCTGCTTGCAGCTTTAATTTTCTTTGTTGTTTTTTTTTTCAGTATTTTTCTGGCACAAACACAATGATCCCAATTAGACTTGAATGGTCCATTTGGTCCATTTATATTAAATACAACACAAAATGCTCAATTAAGTTTAATTATGCAATTCATCATTGTTTTAGTCATACATATTATCTACAGAATCAAGAACAAAGTGATAAAAGCAGAATTTAGCTGAATATGTCTCAAAAACAGATATAAATGCTGCAAAGGGATTTACTGAGTGCAGAGATTCAAATGAATCAGTGAATCATTTCTAATTAAATGACTTACTAAATGAATCAGAATCATACAACAAGTAAGTGAATCTTTGTTCATTTTACCTAAACAAACTGATTCATTTCTGAGTTAGTTTGAGACAGAGAACATGTGTTCAATATGGCCTCAGCCCTCTTGCTATCATGTTCGATTTTTCTGTAGTTACTTAGAAACAGTGACATATAATGTGCAGTTTCTCAACAAAAGAAGGTAGTACAAAAAGCATGTTGCTATTTAATCAGGAAAAAATATATATATATTCTTTCATCATATACTAACAGTATGACAGTTTTGGAATCCTGTCTTCAATGTAGTGGTGTTTTCACAGACTTTATCTCAAGGCTAAGCATTGTAAAAAACATTGTTACCATGAGGATCTTGGTAGACATGTAGACCATATCGCCTGTGTCTGCTTGAAACTACAACAAAGGCAGCAGATCTTATCGTGTGCTGGTTTCTTCCAGCTTTAGTGTTGGCAGTGATAACACGACGCAGCCAAGCAGATGGAGGAGACACGCTTCTCTCCATTGTACAGGACAAGACAAGCTGCTGAGAGGGAAGCTATACACAAGATTCAGTTGAGGAGCATATGCAAGAGCCGTAAGCCAAAAAAGAAAAGGAAAACAAAATCTTATGGAAGTTAATGGAGGCGATCAATCATTTAGTCCCAAGAGAAACAGTTTCTTGTGATATGGGGAATTAAGATTCATTCTGAAGGAGATGGATGTAGACTTCATATGTTATGATGGTAAACTTAAGTGTTGAGGAAGTTTTGCAAAGCTACAGTACAAGCTACTTATAATTGTTAGCTGAAGAAAAGTCACTGGGAAACAACTTTATTCAGAAGAATGCACAGAATATGGGTTATCTTGAAAAAAAATAAATATCCGAAACGACACTAACCATTTTATATACGCACAGCATTGCGATTTACATCAATCACTGGAAGTTTAATGATTCTCGATGCTGAAAGCCATTTTGATAAATTATCTTCATTCACTTGTATTAGAAACCTTTTTAGTAAATTGGGAAAAGGGTATATTAAAACCGCAAGGCATGTCTCCAAAAGCATGCTGTCGTGCCAGTGATTTATTTTTGTTTCTGTTGATCTCTGCCTGAAAGTATTTAGTGACAATTCTGTGATTGTTCTGTAGTTTCGTCCTTGAAATGTTTCACAAAAGAACTCAGGAACAACTGCTTATTGATTCCTGACTGCTTTCGCTTTTGAAAGCACATCTTCCATTACCTCAAACACCTATAATGTGTTTTGAGTCGCAGCATTGTCATTAGCCTACATTTTGCTAGTGCTTCCTTTTTGACAAACAAAGCAAAAGTTTTAAATTTAATAGCTAACAAAAACAAAAATCAAAGATGCTCAACAGCTGAATGCCACACTCTGTCAGCTTAAAACTGCTTTCCTTCATTAGCTACTTAATGGCTCTGTGTGTTTTGACGGTTTGGCTGTATTGACAATAAATTCAGTTCAGTGAACTGCATTTAAGCCACAGAAGTCCATATGTCCATTTATATGAATTCGAAGAGCATTAACTTTCTACACATTAATATACTTGCAAAATGCATAAAATCTGGAGTGTAAAAAAGAGAGCAGATATACAGCCACAGCGCAATGCTGCAAATGTGATATTACATTTATACAACAGTTCGATGCCACACGTGTGTAAATAAAGAGACAACAACAGAGTGTCTTTACAAATCTTCTTTTGAGCAAACGACTTCCTTCTTCCATGGATTCAAATCTCAAGTTGACAGTTTAACAGCTGAGCCCAGGCCTCTGTTACCGATTCGAAAACGTCACTTTAGAACTAGTAACGAAGGAACATGAGTTGCTTCATTGAAAGCTTATTGCATTACTGTATTAAAAGCTCACTGTAGAGTAGAATATTATTAGAGGGATGGACTGAGCGAGTGTTATTACCTGCATCTGATACAGCATTTATTTTTCAGCTCAATGTCATATTCACAATAAAACATTAGTTTGAATGCCCGCTGAGGAAAGCGATATATTTGTCGTATTATCCTTCCATTTCTTAAGGGTGATTTCCTGTGACAGCGCTGCTCAGTGCATTTGTTGGCTGCGTCTTACAAGATGTTAAAAATAACTTCCTTGTTTACAACCCTGTTACAGTTTTTTGCAATATAAAAGTCTTTACTGGTGACTTATTTATAAAAGTCTCTTGTCACCATCTAATCGTGGAATAATGTAACTAAATCACCATCACAAACACAAACACCGTTTCCCAATACTACATTTTTCAAATACTACTCTTATTTATATCAAATATTATTTGTTGAATAATAATATTTAATAAACAACAGCCATTATAAAGGTTGCTAGGCAATTCATTCAAAATTACAAAGGCAGTGCTCTGATATACAGCATTAAATTTACATAAAAAATCAATAACATGATGAGATTGTGCCCTCAGCAAAAACGCTTGCTGAGGGCACATTTGCTCTGGAACAAATATTAGTTTAATGAGAGCAAAGACTGGCCGATAGAATTAACCAAAATTAATTATATCTCATTTTTAACCACTAAAGAGACATCAGTGGCAAATTTCAGAAGATATGGCCGAGGTAAGGCTGCTCTTGGCGGGTTAATGAGTGCTGAATAGCCGCTGAAGCCCTGGAGCTCACATTTCTGAAAACATCACAGCAAAATTTTCATTCCGTGACACAAAAACCATATTATTTATACAAGTATAATGGATTTGGGTGTCTGCCATGACTCTCGCTGTGAGAAATATCACAAGCAGAGTGATACATTTTTTTAGAGAAGGGTGAAGAGACTCTTCAGTATACTACACTACATCGCCACATTCTCCTCAGCAAATACATACATACTTGTTTTTGTGTACTTGGCTGTGTATTGTAAGAGAAGAAGGAACAAAACACACTCCAGAACATGGTAGAGTGTTTGCATGTCTTTTGATCTGAGTGCAAGTCATCTTGATTCAACTCACTGCTTCTGATTGTATGAGAGAAGAAATGTTTGACATGTCAGGGTTATTGTTTGACCTCGCAGGATGGACCAGCTCTCTTTCACTTTGACTAGAAAATTCTGACAGGAAATGTCAGATGTCTGTCTATCTGTCTGAGTCAGAATGAATGTATCTGCTCAGCATACCATGAAGTAATGATTTTCATTATTTTTTTGATTGATTTTTCTTCCAAATATCTTCTTTTGTCTTCCTTCAAAACATAACATTGTATGTGAAATATATGGGGAGACAAACCTTTTATTTATTGCCGTTTCATATAATGCACATATTCAAACAGAGAAAATGCTTATCATTTTATTAAGTCCTCAACTCTGTCCTCTGATAAAGGCCAACAGCCAAGAGAAACGGAATCTGCAAACGATAAAAGACTCCTGGCGTATTGAGCTCTGCCAACACAGCAGTCTATTAATGTCATCACCTTTAGACCATGTCACAAAGCCAGCAAAATAATGCTGCATCGATCAGGATTAATTAGTATTGATGTAAATTAATCTAGCAGAACGAGACCAATCTGTCCACATATGGCTGTTGTTCAGGACTCAATATTCCAATATGTGGAAGTTACACATGTTGTTTCATTATTTTTTATGACGGGCATTATTTAAAAGTGCTGTATAATATATTACTGGCTGTGTAATGAATATGTGTTTATTTTCTCATTCGATATTGTCCAACCATCATTAAGATGTAATCGATTAGTTTTGGTGTTGATGAATGTATCTAAATTGAGCCTGTGTGGGACATTTTAACAATGTTGTCTTGTATAACTGACAACCAGGATGAAAATTCAATTAAAGCTGTCAGAACAGATGCTTTCGCAGAACTGAAGTTCTTAAAGCAACGTGACACTGCTGTCAGGTTCAAAAGGGCCATTAATGTAACATGTCAGCAAGACAATGTTGCATTTGAAACTGCGCAGAGCTCCGTATCGAGACAGTGAAGGACAGAGAAGTCTTTGAATTCTCCGCAAAAGGTTAAAAACATTTACATTGTCTACTAATAGGCAACCAAAGCCCATTTAGAATAGCGTGTTGTCTAATTAATTTCAGTTCTGGTAGGGATTTTTCTTTATCTTTGGAGCCAGACCAGCAGGATTAAAGGTTTGCTGGGGATTTTACATTTATTCGTTTAGCAAGAATGATGGGACAGATGGGGTCATACCAGCCATTACTAATACACAGGTAATTTCATTAAGGAATTGATGATGGCAGGCGCATTGCGGAGCCCGTCTGGCGGGCAGAGAAATATTAAATCAATAACAGTAGTCAACAAGTGGAGCAGATGTCGTCACAATGAGGACAAGGTGGACCTTGTGGGAGCCATCTATCAGTCCCAACATACTGTAAGGCCAGGATGTTCAGGAAATTCAATAGCTGTGTGCAACAAACATTTAATTTCAGTGCAAAATAGGGTGATTTAATTACTTGGGACTTTTTCAATGGCAAAAAGTGTTCCAATTTGCCTGAAGATGTCCTATATAAATGCATAAATACTTTTATTTATTTGGAAGATGCTTTTAGCCAAAGCGATTGCATTAATTAATGCAAATGCAAGAATTTTTTTAAATAAATAATTCATTTTATAACTAAAATTTAATGTCATTAAAATAAATAAATAAAAAAATTAAAAATGAAAGCATGCATAGATGAATGCAAGAATCTAGCTATAAATAATTTATTAATACAATAAATAAATCTAAATAAATGATAATAAATATAGCTGCAAGAAGCGATTACTGCGGTTCAAGCGCTTTAAGGCATATAAGCACATATGAAAAAAGACATCATGTAGCAAGCCTACAACCACCTAAATCAACATTAAAAAAAAAAAAAAAACATTTTGTGCAAATCCAGGTAATTTACTATAGAAATATTATGGTTTTTTTTTTACATTTATGAATATTATAACACCAGCTGTGATCCAATCTCCTTAAAACTTTGCATGCTTGTTTAGAATCACTTGTCACATGTGCTCAGTAGGTTTTGTGAAGTTTTGAGTTTTCCTGTAGGCTTTAAGAGCATTTTGGGTGCATTTGGACAGGCCCCATTTCGAAACGACCCCATTATAGCTTCCCAAAGGATATTTTGTTTTTTTTGATTGAGTGAAAAACCTAGGATTAGTTTGCAAAAGTAGTTTTTTTTTTATGTCTCAGTCATTTAACAAACAATTTGATTGACAGCCGTGGTTCTAGAGGCAAAGTTGTCCAGAATAAGGAGTTCTGTCGTATGACATGAATATTGGATGTATGTGCAAAAATCTGTGCAATGTACAATAATTTACATGGCTGATTTTTTTTTTCATATTTCTTACAGACCTTTGGGGCCATGGAGTTTCATTCCGATCGGCCTCCATTAACCTAGTCTAATAGGTGCCCAAACTTCATTGCCTTTTTGAGATTTTTTTGATGTTCTGAGTTTGGCAAAGGTATCTCATTCTGTTCAGGGGTTATAGGCATTTTACTAAAAGTGGCCCTGTCCCTTTCAAAAGTTTTGGCGTCTCTTTGCGACAGTGATTTGAAAGTTAAATTTTTTGATAATTATTGATATTCACTCGAATCTCTCTTGGGGCAAAAAATCTAGGACTAGTTTGCAAACGTATTTTAAAAAAAATTTCCAAAATACCTGAAAATTTCGCCAGGCTCAGAATTAAATCTGAGCCATGCGTCTGCCATGACCCAGGGATTCCAATGGCATAAGACAGTTTAGAAGTTATGAGCGATATTGTACCTTTAATCGCTGTAGCGCTCCTGTCAGGTCAATTGGGCCTTGGTGACGTTGTCTGCGGTGTGAATACTACTATCCCTCCAAGTTTTAAGTCTCTGCGACTTACGGTTTGATCTGTGGACTTTGAGATTGCTGATCCTTGGCCATTTGAACAATTACAATAGGGTTTCAGCGCTACATGCTTGAACCCTTAATTAAAGCATGCATAGATCATTCAAAAATGTAGGAATCCCTAATCAATTAATTACAAATTAGTTTAAAAAAATGTAAAATAGAATATGACCACCAAGAAGTTAAAACTGTTGTTTTGAGAAAGAGGAAACCATTACAGACAGAGATATACAATGTTTGAATTAAATGCAAAGTAGAATACACACAAAAGACAGACTGCAGATTTGACATTTATCTATTTATTTGATGGCTGTAATTCCATGGTGTTTGTCTTTCATTTAAGAGTGCCCTATTATGCCATTTTGAATATTGCCTTTCATGCAGTGTGTAATGTAACTGTATACGATCTGTAAATGAGTTGTAAAGCCCAAAGTGCACAATAAATAAAGTTATTGTCTCCCAAAAGTAAGAATTGACCCTGAACAGCTAAAACAAGTCATCTGTAATTCGAATCCCACTTTCGTGACGACAAAATACGTAATTATTGCAATAAGTGTATCGTTTCTTACATGCGCTGTACAATGTAGACCAATCACAACAGACTGGGCCATCTGACCAATCAGAGAACAGTAGGCTTATGGAAAGGAGCATATTAAATGCTTATTTTTGGAAAATGCCTATAAATCTATTAAAGGAGACTCTCAAAACAATATTAGGAACCTTAAAGTGACATAATAGGGGCACTTTAACATGGAGGAAGTGCACTGCAGGGCTAAATGTGTCTGAACACCAGAACACCACACTCATAATTTCAGATCCGTGGGCATTAATCTTTCTCAGCTTGCTCTCATCTTGTAAGGCTTTCTACTAGATGTTGAAACACGACTGCAGGGATTTGCCCCCGTTCTGACACAAGAGCATCAGCGAGGTCATGCACTGATGTTGGGCTCGCAGTCGGCGTCCCAGATCATTGGACGTTCAGGTCAGTCAAGTTTTCACACATCAGCCTCAGTAAACCATTTCCATTTCATGGACCTTGCTTTTCGCACATGCGTCATTGTTAGGCTAGAACAGAAAAGTACCTTTCAGAAACTGCTGCAAGAAAGTTTGAGGCACATAATTCTCTGAAATTGCACTGCATGGTGAAGCATTCATTTTGTCTTCGCAGGAAATACTAATATAGCCAAACGCATTAATTAGAGGAGGCTATGAAGTGTGTTTCTTGTTTTTTTCTTGATGCAGCCACCAGCATGTTTTGATTTACTGTTCTGACATCACATACTATTTACAACGCAGAAAACTCAATAATAGAATAATAGGACACATTGTCTCTAAGCCCTCTGGAAAAAATATACAAAAAGTTGTTATGAATGTAATTTAATGGGACAATCTGTGGCAACAAGATGGCATTCAGCATCTATCATGCTGAATGCAGTTGCTACGCTCTCACTAATAATGGAACTATGTGAGTCAAGAAAAGACATCTTTTTGCGACTTGATGAATTTAATTACTCTTCACACTTAAATTTGGGTTTGTCCCTGGGGAAACGCTTGAAAGTCAGCACGCAAAGCGATTATATCTCTTGCTGTGTGGTTAACTCTTCAAAGCGCATCCCAAACAACTGTCAATAATTTAACACCCAAACTGAGATATTTTGACAGTCATGAAAGTAGGCAACCTTTAAGTGACAACTCTTAATTATTCACGATTTCAGATTATCTATGCACAACAGAAATGAGTAAGTATAGAACGTAAAGCTTAACGTCATGCCATCTGTGGACTGCTGAAAAAAAAATCAAAGAACTGGCACAGTTTAAGGCTTGTGCGTTGAGAAGCGACTGATGAAGTGACTTTCGAGAGTGACGATGAGAGACAGAGAGAGGGAGAGCGAGAAGTGCTGAATACTGACGTCTGTTCCCCAGGAAGCATTTAATTAATTATCATAATTGACATCAATAGCAGCTGTCAGGCTCAGTGACTGTGCTAGAAGTGTGGCAATAGGAGAAAAGTGGTGGCGGTCTCTCTGGGACACACTTACTGTATTGCTTCCCCATTTGACCTGCTCACATGGAAGCCTCAGGCTTGAAGAGAGTCTGTTAACCCATCATCTTCCATCAGCAGTCTGCTGTCTTCATAATCCGTCCTGTCACTGATGCAGTTGGCAGGAGCAGATATGATATTTTACCTTTCAAAAGTTTGGGGTCAGAAAGTTTTTCTCTCTGTATATTACTTTTATTCAGCAAGGATCCCTTAAATTGATCAAAAGTGACAGTAAAGACTTCGACATTGTTACAATATATATATATATATTTTTTTATTTTTTTTTTAAATAAATGCTGCTGCTTTTGAACTTCCTATTGATCAATACTGAAAAAAGTTCCCACCAAAATATGAAACAGCACAACGTTTTTTTTTTTTTAACATTTCTAATCGGAAATATTAGAATATATCAGTAATATCAGTATATTATAATGATTACTGAAGGATCATGTGACTCTGAAGACTACTGCTGAACATTCAGCTTGACCATCATTTGAATAAATTATACAGTCGTGGCCAAAAGTTTTGATAATTACATAAATATTGGAAATTGGAAAAGTTGCTGCTTAAGTTTTTATAATAGCAATTTGCATATACTCCAGAATGTTATGAAGAGTGATCAGATGAATTGCATAGTCCTTCTTTGCCATGAAAA
Organism: Garra rufa; assembly: GCF_049309525.1. Lineage (NCBI taxonomy): Eukaryota > Metazoa > Chordata > Actinopteri > Cypriniformes > Cyprinidae > Garra > Garra rufa. The sequence goes on along the minus strand of NC_133369.1, from coordinate 17,942,780 downwards.
TGAACTTAATCCCGAAAAAAACTTTCCACTGCATTGTTATGAAGGCTTCAGGGCATCCAAGAAAGTCCAGTAAGCGCCAGAATCGTCTCCTAAAGAGGATTCAGCTGCGGGATCAGAGTGCCACCAGTGCAGAGCTTGCTCAGGAATGGCAGCAGGCAGGTGTGAGCGCATCTGCACGCACAGTGAGGCCAAGACTTTTGGAAAATGGCCTGGTGTCAAGAAGGGCAGCAAAGAAGCCACTTCTCTCCAAAAAAAAAAAAAAACATCAGGGACAGATTGATCTTCTGCAAAAAGTATGGTGAATGGACTGCTGAGGCATCTGGAAAAAGGCTTGTCCGGAGAAGAAAAGGTGAGCGCTACCATCAGTCCTGTGTCATGCCAACAGTAAAGCATCCTGAGACCATTCATGTGTGGGGTTGCTTCTCATCCAAGGGAGTCGGCTCACTCACAATTTTGCCCAAAAATACAGCCATGAATAAAGAATGGTACCAAAACACCCTCCAACAGCAACTTCTTCCAACAATCCAACAACAGTTTGGTGAAGAACAATGCATTTTCCAGCACGATGGAGCACTGTGCCATAAGGCAAAAGTGATAACTAAGTGCCTCAGGGACCAAAACGTTGAAATTTTGGGTCCATGGTCTGAAAACTCCCCAGATCTTAATCCCATTGAGAATTTGTGGTCAATCCTCAAGAGGCGGGTGGACAAACAAAAACCCACTAATTCTGACAAACTCCAAGAAGTGATTATGAAAGAATGGGTTGCTATCAGTCAGGATTTGGCCCAGAAGTTGATTGAGAGCATGCCCAGTCGAATTGCAGAGGTCCTGAAAAAGAAGGGCCAACACTGCAAATACTGACTCTTTGCATAAATGCCATGTAATTGTCGATAAAAGCCTTTGAAACGTATGAAGTGCTTGTAATTATATTTCAGTACATCACAGAAACAACTGAAACAAAGATCTAAAAGCAGTTGAGCAGCAAACTTTGTGAAAACTAAGATTTGTGTCATTCTCAAAACTTTTGCCCACGACTGTACTTTGAAAACATATTCATATAGAAAATTGTAATAATATTTCACACTATTACTTTTTACTGTCTTTTTGATTAAATGAATGCAACCTGGGTGAACATAAGAGATTTTTTTTTTTAAACAGACCATTTGAACTTTTGAACATGTGTGAACATCTTTTGCACTCTATAAGAAGTGAGGATTTCCAATGACTCTTTCTGCAGGTTACATTATGGCAGCAAGTGACTGACTTTATGAGTGAGTCATTGGAATCATTCATTTAGTAGATTCATTTAAAGCGCTGACTCATTCAGGAATGAAATAAGTAACACCCTACATCCGAATATACCTACTTAAATGAATTTTATTTATACTATTCATATTGATACTGTCTAGAATATACTTTAAACATTCATTATAAGGTACATACACTTGGTCAGTAAAGGCCAATAAAGACAGTAACTGTGTCCAAAATCATCATCTGCATTCTAAAAAAAATGCTGGCTTATTTTTTTTTTTTTAATGAAGGACGTGTTTAGTTTTAATAAGAAACAAAGCATGTTTAACTATTACAGTGAAGACGCTATTTTATTCAAATAATGCATTCAATTTCTGTTGTATTGTTAGACTTCTTTAGACTTAAATAAAAGTATTCAGTATTTTTAAAGCACTGTTTTTTTTGGGTTTTTTTGTTTTTTTTGTTTTTTTTGCTGTATTGCTATCTTTAAATTAATCACTCTGTAAAGTTTTGGAGCCTGTCATAATCGTTTAAATAATCGTGATTACAATATTGACCAAAATAATCGTGATTATGATTTTTGCCAAAATCGAGCAGCCCTAATAGTCTCACATTTTTCCTTTTTTTTTTCACCTCCCACCAAATGAATACATATCCAGGGCTGAAACATAACACGACTTCGCTGTTACAGTATTTGTAAAAAAGTTGCCGTGCCCTGCTTTTGATGTAACTTTTCAAACATGAATATAAGTAATGAATATTGGTCATTTAATGAGCTGGAACAGCCTACTGATAGCAGTTTTCTTCCCACGGATTCCCACTGACTGCTCTTGCTGCTGTCACATCCTAAAGTGTTTTTTTTTTTTTGTTTTTTTTGAAGATTGTAAGATTTGAAGGTTTTGAAGATGAGGCTAAAAGACTGACTTGACATTGAATAAATTGAATACATATATAACAGATTTAAGAGTGCATTTTTATTTTTTTAAATGAATAGCCTTCAACAGGTTGACTAACCCAGCGCTCAAAAAACATCCCAGCAAATTGGCAAAATGTACAAAAATGAGTCACTGAATCTTTCATTCAATCAATCGTTCAAATCTGATGGAACACAACCTACTGTGTTACTCTGAGATTGTTTTGCTGTGGATTTGTTTAGAATTTTTTTATTGGCTTATAATGTCAGAATTGTTGATATTGCTTTAAATTAGGGATGCACGATTTTGGATTTTTGCCGATATCCCATATGCTGATATTTGCAACTCATATTCGCTGATAGCCGATGCTGATTTATTACTAAATATAGAAAATAATCTTATTGCTAGCACACCCTGAGCACATGTGAGTTATTCATGTTGTTGACAAGGAATATCGGCATCCTTTGTCATATCAGGACAATTTAAGCCATTAATGGCCAATTCAGATAACATTCCGATAATATCGCACTGTTAATATATGCTGCTAATATAATGCAAAAATTGCAAAAAAAAAAAAATATGACCTCTTTGATAACAGACATCTACCTTACATGCTGCCTTGGTGTTGCCACAAAAAAAAAAAATCTTTGAAGCTCTTCCTATTTGCTTTGAAACATTGCCCCCTTCCTCCGTAGGGAAGCTTTAGTGTAATTTGACCACTGCCCCGTCAGAAATGTTCCCTCCAATTTTACTATACAGTCCCCTTAACAAGTCCTCTCAGTAGGCACTTTGACACTTTTCCCGGAGATTAAGACCAACCCTGACCAATCCAGCTTGTTCTTTTTTTAACCACTCCCTGGGGCACAGTGCTGCTTAGCCGTTTGAGTTTCATCAGCGTAACATCCTACTACAGTTCTACAGCAGTGGTCTTGTCTCACTCTAGACAGCTTCTAATGCTGCTTCTGTGGGCGTTCATTTGTTTTGCCACACTGAGCCTTAACAACAGGACATGAGCAGAGCAGTGTGTTTCCTTCCAAGCAGGTTATGCAACAGCCACTTGGGTCTAATCAACATCAGCTGTGACGAATCGTATGGAAGAACACTTCAGAGCGAATCAAGGTGCAAAGATGCAACAGTGCCTAATACTGCATCTGTTTCTAGGACAATGACCTCTTCATGTAACAGCCACTGTTTCATTCTAAATATGCAGAATGTCCTGTGATATCTCTTAGGGCTGGGTAAAAAAATATCAGTTTCTCCATTTTAATTGATTCCAAGAATTAATCTAGCTTGTTTTCAGTTAATGAATGGAGAATTGTAGCGCACCTCCTACCCAATAAATCGCAGTAAGCTTTGTGCTTTGTTACTTTTGATATGAAACAAAGTCTTAAATGTCAAATTCAGTTTATTTTATTACAGTATTCATTTTATTACAGTGCCGTTTTGGCACTGTTTCCAGTAATTGCTCAGTGTTTAAACCGTGACCTCAATATAACAGCTTGTAAACAATAGAATGTCAAGTAATATTACATTTACCTCAGAAAAAAACATATTCGTTGACCATAAATTCATTAGCTAGAAAAGTAAACTCTAAAGAGGAGCATTTTGCTAAATATATGCACCATATAACATATTCATTAGAATGTTTACTGTTCTTCAATATTTAATTTATATTTGAATAAATAAAAAACCAATTGGAGTAGACATATAATTATGTAGTTGTAACTGTATTACTCTAAAACTTCATTGAGGGTAATTTAAGTGTTTGTATACATATAAGTTCATTTTAGATTTCAATATTATAATAATGTAGTACCAACTGACTCTTATGTATAGTTTACAGCATTAGTTGGTTGATTTTTTTTCCTTGACAAAAAATTGCCATTTACTGTATACCTGATATATATCCAAAATAATCTAATCAAATTGAATCGGAATCAAATTGAATCAGAATCTAACTGAATCGCAATCTTGTGAATCAAAATCAATTGGAATTGTGAAATTTGTTTTTAATATCTACCTATCATTCTGTCTTTTGTTCTGTCTATCATTTTCTGTTGTTCTATGTGTAGTTCTTTATCTATGGATAAATTATATATCAATCCATCCATATTTTCAAACCAAAATTTATTCAGAAACCTTCAACATTTATCACATTATCACATTTTTTTGCTATAGTTTAGAAAATGGTAATACAATATGACAAGAATTCAGCGTTAAACTATGTCAAAACAAATTCATCTTGATAATGTCAGATAACTTTGATAGAAAGGTATGTAACAAAACATGGTCAGGTCAAAGTGTCAAATCCAATTTTTATCAATTTTACTGGTAGTCAACTGTATGAAGAATTTTTGGGTATAATATGTCACAGTTTACTTTATTTTGTTATCCTCACTTACATAAATGAACTATAGTGTCCTGCACCCACTAGTAAAAAATATAAAGCAATTATATCTAGTGTCTGAATAATTTTTAGTTTGACTGTATACATATCTAGTAATATTTTTGTTAGCGTGGCCGTCTTTTTCTGTGGCTTTTTTGAGCTCTATCTCATAATCTAGTTGTGCAGAAAGTGTGTGTGTAAGTGTGAAAGAAAACAAGAGGGGAAAAAAGAGGGAGAGGGAGAATAAGAAGCCTTGGCATTTTTATTGCGCTTGTACATTTGAGGATCCAACTAATTAAGCAAATAAATCTTGGGGTCGGTTTACACTGCCGGCAATTTGAGCCTCTCTGCCTCCATTGATCGTCGCGCTTCGCCTGGCTGAGCATCACTGACCTGGAGAGAGTGAAATTGAGATATTGCACATGTAGAAAGCTCTCAGAGGGGTGTGCTCGACATAGAGCCATGCCTTCGCCCAAAGGGTCACGCTAGACCCATAAACAAGATTTAAAAACTTTGAACATCAAGCAGTTTGATGTACTTCCACTTTACAAGGTTGTTGTGTGATCATGAAACAGTGGCTAGCAAGGAAAACAGTCTTTAGATTAACCCTAATCGGGTCTCCGTGGATCTGCTTTGTTGTGTAAAGAGCTTTTACTTTGCAAAACATAGAACACTGTATTAATAATTCAAGACAGGGGTTTATAAAGTGAGAATTATATTTTATCCTTATAATGAGAGATTCATAGCTGGTTATTTTTCCTCACTTGCTGTTTTGTTTGTGTTGCAAATCCCAGTTAAGCTACTGTAGGTGTTTTTAAAATTCCCTTTGAACATCCTGGTCAATTCCAGGGCTCAATACATCAGACAATGATACATTTGCAGCAGATCCCAGCGGCCAGTGTGAATAATTAAGGAGAATCAAGCCTTGCGGAGATGGCTCTGTCCTGTCTAATTAATCTTTCACTGATCATTTTTGCACTTAAAGTCTTCTTCTACTGGGACTTTACTGGTCACTCCCACTTTGTCTTGACCCAATAGAAAACTTCTGTGACTGATAAACACAGAGTAGTAGCCAAAAAACTTTCAAATTGGGTAGTAGAAGCTGCCAGCCGATTGATTAGTCTAGTATGAGGACCCTTGGTGGTTACTGGTTTCTGAATCGTTCGCATCACCTTGAAAAAAAGATAAAGAAGCCAAAAAAGTCTGTAGGAAATACACACTGGCCTATTGACAGAATCTATTACAGTTTTTACAGTTTCTTTCGTATATTTCTTGAATCATCCTTATTGCAAACCGGCAAACATTTTCAAAACAATTCAAACAAACAGCAAATGACAAGTCCTTGGTTCGCAAGCAAGATGTTTCACAAGTCAGAATCTCACAAGTCATAATGTTTAGCCATGTTGTCAATACAGCAGTACTCTGTCAGTATTTCCTGACGTAAACTGTAGCTATGGTTTTCATGACAGTGATTGAAAATGCACAGGCCTGCGCTTTTTTTGTATGGTTTATATTCGTTTCAACATTTCTTGGCTTCTTCTGCCTCCACTGTTATGCCTCCCAATCCTTCCACCATTCATTTTTATTCCTCTTCTTTTTCTTGTTTGTTTTTGTGTTGTTCTTCCATTGTCAGAAATTGTAACGCTGTGTTATGCTCTGTCTATATACAGTTTGTTTGCCAAATGAAGCTTCATGAGATGCACCTCTAAGCTATTTTTGATGGTTGATCTAACGCTTTACAGTATATTTCCATTTGTTAGAGAAATTCAAGATTCAAATTATTATAATTACTGCCTCAATTCAGCGTGGCACGGATGTGATCAGTCTGTGGCACTGCTGAGGTGGTATGGAAGCCCAGGTTTCTTTGACAGTGGCCTTTAGCTCATCTGCATTTTTTCGTCTCTTGTTTCTCATTTTCCTCTTAACAATAGACCTTGGTTCAGGTCTGGATAGGTTCTTGGTAAACAGTTGGAGTGACTTTGGTTTTCAAAAAACACAGTGGACCAATACCAGCAGATGACATTGCGCCCCAAATCATCAGGCTGTGGAAACTTAACACTGGACTTCAAGCAACTTGGGCTATGAGCTTCGCCAACTCTCCTCCAGACTCTAGGACCTTGGTTTCCGAATGAAATACAAAACTTGCTCTCATCTGAAAAGAGAACTTTGGACCACTGGGCAACTGTCCATTTCTTATTCTCCTTAGCCCAGGTAAGATGCCTCTGACGTTGTCTGAGGTTCAGGAGTGGCTTAACAAGAGGAATACAACAACTGTTGTCAAATTCCTTGACACGTCTGTGTGTGGTGGCCTCAGTCCATTCCTTGTGAAATTCACCCAAATTCTTGAATCGATTTTGCTTGACAAGCCTCTCAAGGCTGCGGTTCTCTCAGTTGGTTGTGCATCTTTTTCTTCTCCACTTTTTTGTTTCTTCCACTCGACTTTCTGTTAACATGCTTGGATACAGCACTCTGTGAACAGCCAGCTTCTTTGGCAATGAATCTTTGTGGCTTACCCTCCTTGTGAAGGGTGTCAATAATTGTCTTCCGGACAACTGTCAGATCGGCAGTCTTTCCCATGATTGTGTAGCCTAGTGAACCAAACTGAGAGACCATTTTGAAGGCTCAGGAAAGCTTTTGAGGTGTTTTGAGTTAATTAGCTGATTGGCATGCCACCATATTCTAATTTGTTGAGATAGTGAATTGGTGGGTTTTTGTTAAATGTGAGCCAAATCATCACAATTAAAAGAACCAAAGGCTTAAACTACTTCAGTCTGTGTGCATTGAATTGATTTAAAACACGAGTTTCACTATTTGAGTTGAATTAGTGAAATAAATAAACTTTTCCACGACATTCTAAGTCATTGAGATGGACCTTTAAACAATAGCAATGCCGTAATAATAATTGGTTAAAATAAAGTATCAAAAGCAAGTAATCATATTGTTGAACAAAACTGTGAAAATGCATAATTTATCATAAACAAAAGAACAAATGTACAATGCACATTATATCAAAGGCCTGCAGAGGGTGCCAATGGTTTAATGATTATTTTTACACTTTACTATATGATCTAATCCTTGTTTATTATTGTCTAAACAACATTTAATTCAAATATCCACTAAATCCTTAATATTTGCCCATTTCTTTGTAACAGAAATGCTGCAGCCACTGTAATTTCTTAAATATGTGGATACTATAAACGTGTAAACTATAAATAAAGTGCATATTAAACCCACAGCGCATATATTTATTTAATTAAATCGTAGCGTTTTGTGAACACAATAGCATTATTCGTTATGCTTTTTAAATGGGTTTAATATATCATGGAGCCTTAGAAAACAGTCTAATAATGCTTTTCATGGATTCTCGTCTGTGGAATGCACCACTTCCGGGATTTTTGCCACTTACTCGACACAAGCAAACTGTAGTTCAGGATTTTTTTTAAAGGAGTACTCGAATTGAATCGAGAAATTGTGACAGCCCTAAAGCATTGGCAGTTTGTTTCTCATAACTTGTTTCTCATAAGAGGACTAGATGATGGAGGTTTAAGTAGTTTTGAGAATACAGTTGCAATCAAAATTATTCAACCCTCCAGAGACTGCAGTAGTTTACAAATACAAACTTTTCTGAAGATCCAGGACTTTAAAAATTTGCATCCATAACCAATTACTGGCATATTAAAAGTGATAATGTCAACATATAATGTAATATTTTTGAGTTCTAGGATTTTTATTAACACAGCTATGTCATAATTATTCAACCCCTGTTTAACATTGCTGTTTTTTAGTCACTTATTTGTATGGTGGGGAACAAAATTGTTCTAAAACATAATTAAGCCTTTAGAAACTCTATCAGAAAACAGAATTAGCTTGTGCTGTTACACATACATACAGTTAGCCCATGCATATGCTAAGGTTTTAGTGGCTAATATGACAAAGTCAAAAGAGCTCTCACAAAAGCTATAGAGACGCTACAGAGAATAAATACTTTTATTACTTTAGAAAAAAAGGCTATATGAAGATTTCCAAGGCATTAAAGGTTCATAGAGACACAGCTGGCATCCTTATTCATTAGTTTAAAATGTGTTGTACCAGAAAACCTTTGAAGGTGTTGAACAAAAAAGCACAATATCATAAAATGTTTGATCAGAACAACTGAGGAAAAACCTGCAATGTACAACCAAAGACTTGTAAGATGACCCAACGAAAGGAGGAAAAACATTTCAATGCAGTGTATAAGAAGAACACTAGACAACTATGGTCTTTGTGTTGAGACATCTTGCCGAATACCACTCTTGACCAAGAAGAACAAAAAGGCTGACGTGAACATCTTAAAATTAATTTAGATAGACATGTGGAGTTCTGCAAGAATGTGATCTGACCAAACTGGAACTTTTTGGACCTATGGATCAATGGTATGTCTGGTGCAAAAATGACAGAGCTTATGAGCAGAAGAACACCATGCATCTTCATCGTCAAACTTTGAGGTGGACCAGTTCTGTTCGAGGGGTGTTTTATTGTAGCAGTAAGTGGAAATCATGACCGTATGAAGGACATCATGGATTCTTTGAAGTATCAGGCCATTTTGGCAAGAATTGTGATGCCTTTAGTGCAAAGACTGAAGCTGATGATCAATGGACTTTTCTGCAGGACAGTCATCCCAAAGTATACATCCAAAATTTACTTATGCTTGGTTCAGGGATCAGTTATGGAATGTACTTGAGTGGTCTGTTCAGTCTCCAGGTTTAATTTTCATTGAAAACATTTGGTTGAATTTGAAGAAAGCAGTGGCAAAGTGAAAACCAAAGATTATCAGTGATCTCAAAGCTTTTTCAGGCGAGGAATGGGCCAAGATTGCAGTAGAAAGGTGACAGAAGCTTCAAAGCACTTACAGGCAGCTTTTATTGGCGGTTTTAAAGAATAAAAGATTCTGTACAAAATTTGACTTTTAGGGGTTGAATAATTTTGAACATGAACATTTAGAGCCAATTTGATTTTTTTTTTTTTATTCATCAGCTTCTGTTTTCAGAATGACTCATGTGTATTTATACATTTCTCTAATAGTGTACTGATGCCTTTGCTGAGTTGCTTTTACAAAAGTGTGTTCTCTGCAGCAAAATGTCTTGCAGGTCAAGGGGGTTGAATAATTTCGATTGCAACTGTACATTTTCATTTTTTCATTTGGCAGACGCTTTTATCCAAAGCAACTTACAGTTGAGGAAACAACAAGCGATTCATCATAAGAATGGCAATAAACATGAGAAGTGCCCAATATACAAGTTTTTAATCATAGTTCAAAACAATAAAAGCAAGGGCAGGAAGATATTAGAGGAAAAAACAGCATTAAAAAAGTGAATAAAGTTTTTATGAGAATAAGTTGTAAACTGAGAAATGTACCCTAGGTACTTAATTAATGTAGGTATTATTATACTTTAGAATATTCCATTTAAAGCTAAGTGTCACATTCAGTTGATGAAGTGAATCTGGCAGTTAAACCTGCTAATATGATCTAAAGTTAGAAGTTAAAATGTTAAATGATAATATTAATTTACAGTAACACTTCTCGGCGTCTATAACAAATAATGATTTCAGAAAAATTTTGAATAAGCATTTATTTTCCAGGTTGAACAACAGGTCGGTTAAGAATTAAGAAATTAAAAATTGACCCAGATCTGCTTCAAAAATGAATAAGATATGCAAACTTGTACATTAATGTCCATGAACACCTAATAACTAAGGATGCAAAAACATCACCCTTCTAAAGTTATAACCTGTGCGTTGTGATCTGAGAAAGCTCTTTTGCCATGTAAATGCCTCATGCAAAAAAAATAAAATAAATCCAGTCCTGGGATATTAAAATAAAATCTCAAAGCCTTTTTCTTTCATCATGCATTTTGTAAGATCATACTCTTCTCCCAAACATTTTGACTTACTCGCAGAAGGAAAGAAATGATTATCAGCTATACAAGATGAAAGACTGTTATCTCTGCAAATGAGATTCAGTGGATAAGGCGGCTGAAAAGATGCAGTGAGGAGGATAATTCTGTGTGGTTAATAAGTGACTTTGATTCGGAGATATTCAGAAAGACCAGTGCTTCTGTCTTCCTTCAGGGAGAAAAAGCAATCGGCTCACCCAGTATGAGCTCACCTCTTTCTGACACTGCTGTTTTGAATAACAATTACATCTGCCGGATTCTCAGCGAGACGTTCCTCTCTCTCCTTCTGCTCTTTCTCTGTGACTGTTCATTTCACACACTTTGATGGAAGATTTATTTCAATTTCTAGTATGAGAGCAGCCATGTCAGTAGGCGTCTGTTGGATGTTTCAACATTTGGATATGGGTTCTTAACCTGTTTCCAAATGCTAAATGTCTGTTTTTCAGTCAACTGCATATGTAGCACAAATATAGTAAATATTCTTTACTTTTAGATTAGCCCTCTGCTGTTATGAGTCCCCCACTCCTGCATCTCTCAGTCTGTCAGATGCTCTGTGGGGATGAAGCTGGTGTTTTTCATTAACCTGTGCCCTGCCTGCCTGTGTGCTGTTCAGGGACAAAAGGACCTCTGGGCTTGCTGTCTGTCCCGAGTCATGGAGAGCTCAATCATGCGCCCTGCAGGACCCCACACACTGTGTCTGATGGATGCTATGGCCTCGAGGGAGATTTAAAGGGGCTTCATATACTGTACTCTGACTCAGCAGGGGACAGACATTTCCCATAATCCTGTACGTACTTCTCATTCGTAAAGAGCAGGCAACCTTTAAAATGTATTATTTTCATTTTAGAAAAATCAAGTTTAT
>NC_133369.1:17805574-17930934 GCF_049309525.1 Garra rufa | reverse complement strand
ATATTCAACCTATTAACTGCATTCCAGTAAAAATCTCAGCCATGTAGCTTAATCAAAGCTTTAATGGCATGTCAGCATTTATCATTTCGATTCTGAATGTTAAAAGAGATCGAAATGATAGGAAAATTAACGAATATAAACGAATAATGTCCGAAGAAGATGTCCTCTCCAGGTCACCGTACAAACGAGTCATTCGGGCTTAGAGCGATGTTTGCTGCCGCTTCAGTTCAGTGCTTTACATGACTGCCCCCTACTGATCATGTCTTTCCTATGTCATTGTATTTCCGTGTTCCCTTGGAATACACCGGCGTCACGCGAGACCACTTTACTTCCCGCGCGCATTTTAAATGGCCAGATCTGTACTCCAAACTAGCTGCATCACGGGGTGGAGTCGCCATCCTGCAGGTGGGTGGGACTGCCGTGAGAGCCGAGAGGCTGCACGGTTGAGTTTCCCTGCTTCAAGTGAATGGCAAGTAGCAAATCCGCCACGTTGGACTCCATGGGAGCAGATGGGGAGGTTGTAAACCTCTGTCGTACATGGCAACCCAACCCGTGGTAGCCACGGGCTGGCTTGACGGCCAAACTGCGGGAAAACGCCAGTCCGGAGTGGGCCGAGGTGCCATGCCCATCATGGGACTCGATCGTGCTGAAGCGGTCTCACATGAACAAGCTTAGCGGCTCTAAGCGGCTTAGAGCTGTCATGTGCCCCAGGAGCCTCAAATTTGAGAGGACCGCTATGTTGTGCCTGATTGACTCAGGAACTACAGCACTGACTGCGCGCTCTTAGTAGTAAGGCGGGCTGTCTTGTGGACCGAGTCGGGCTCCCGACCGAGGGAACGGATTCCTTCGGTTGGCCTGAAGGACCAGATGGCGGGGGTGCCGAAGCACCAGGTCCCCAAGTTCGCACAACGGAACTCACGAGTGGGCTGGCAAAGCACCAGTCGAAGAGACGGTTGATGATGCGAAGTCCTGTCTGCCGAAGAGGAGACAGGGGAGCTCCCATGGCCTAAAAAAGGCAGGAAGGAGGGGGACTGGCCAAATGGAAGCACCCCACGCTGAAGAGCTCGACCCCCGGAGCAGACCGCCGAGGGGGTGTGTGTCGGGGGAAATCGAGACGCGACAGCGGGTGCCCTTCAGGCAGATGGCTGCAACCCAGCCCTGGAGACGGAAACATACCTGTATGTGCTTCGTCGTGAGCGAGTGTGCCGACAGCCTGAGAAGGGATCGGGACAGAGCTCCATCCAGGGCGGATATTAACCCACCACACTTAACTGGACACGTGAAGTCGGGACTGAGAGACCCCGACCTCGTCCCGGGGGAGGGACAGGCTGGATCGCGTCCTTCGCCAGTAGGAACGCGACCTCCGCAGGCAGAACAGAGGCACGCCTGCCCGAATAAGAATGTAAGGGGTACCTCTGAGTCTGGGCGGACGCCTGGGGCCGGGCCGTACCGTCCGTATCAACCAGCGTAGTGGTATCAAGGGAACGTTGACCGACGTGACCGTGGTGGGGCAGCCTAAGGGGAGACAGGGAAGGGGACAGAGAAGAACAGCAGCAGGAACGTGAAGTCTTTCTCTTTGAAGATTCTTCTTCTGGAGAAGGGAAGGCTTGAGCATGAAGGCTCTGAAAGCGAAAGTCTGTTTGAGTGATGCGCGCCGCCATCTTATATACCCGTATGTACGGGGGAGTGGCCGACGCGCACGTCCACTCGCCAATTTGCAATTGGCCTTTTTATATAAGGCTCAGAGATGATCGGTCTCTCAGGCGAGATCCCATGTAACGTCGAAGTGATTCGACTGAAGGGGAAACTCACTTTTTTCTTCTGAGCAGAAACGCTCTTTTCAGAGCTTTGAGTCTCTAACTTGAAAATGCATGCAAAACACTTCTAACACATTAAAAATTGTCTTTTTGCATTGCAAACATGATTTTATTCATGCACATAATAGATTTTTAATGTTGGATTGAGTTTCAGTAACATTGCATAAACCCACTTTTTTCTTCTGAGCAGAAACGCTGTTTTCAGAGCTTTGAGTCTCTAACTTGAAAATGCATGCAAAACACTTCTAACACATTAAAAAGTGTCTTTCCGCATTGCAAACATGATTTTATTCATGCACATATTAGAATTTTAATGTTGGATTGATTTTCAGTAACATTGCATAAACCCACTTTTTTCTTCTGAGCAGAAACGCTGTTTTCAGAGCTTTGAGTCTCTAACTTGAAGATACATGCAAAACACTTCTAACACATGAGAAAGTGTGTTTCTGCATTGCAAACATGATTTTATTCATGCACATAATAAATTTTTAATGTTGGATTGAGTTTCAGTAACATTGCATAAAACCACTTTCCTTCTGAGCAGAAACGCTGTTTTCAGAGCTTTGAGTCTCTAACTTGAAAATGCATGCAAAACACTTCTAACACATTAAAAATTGTCTTTCTGCATTGCAAACATATTTTATTCATGCACATAATAGATTTTTAATGTTGGATTGAGTTTCAGTAACATTGCATAAAACCACTTTCCTTCTGAGCAGAAACGCTGTTTTCAGAGCTTTGAGTCTCTAACTTGAAAATACATGCAAAACACTTCTAACACATTAGAAAGTGTCTTTCTGCATTGCAAACATGATTTTATTCATGCACATAATAGATTTTTAATGTTGGATTGAGTTTCAGTAACATTGCATAAAACCACTCTCCTTCTGAGCAGAAACGCTGTTTTCAGAGCTTTGAGTCAATAACTGGAAAATACATGCAAAACACTTCTAACACATTAATAAGTGTCTTTCTGCATTGCAAACATGATTTTATTCATGCACATAATAGATTTCTAATCTTGGATTGATTTTCAGTAACATTGCATAAACCCACTTTTTTCTTCTGAGCAGAAACGCTGTTTTCAGAGCTTTGAGTCTCTAACTTGAAAATTCATGCAAAACACTTCTAACACATTAAAAAGTGCCTTTCTGCATTGCAAACATGATTTTATTCATGCACATAATAGATTTCTAATGTTGGATTGATTTTCAGTAACATTGCATAAACCCACTTTTTTCTTCTGAGCAGAAACGCTGTTTTCAGAGCTTTGAGTCTCTAACTTGAAAATACATGCAAAACACTTCTAACACATTAGAAAGTGTCTTTCTGCATTGCAAACATGATTTTATTCATGCACATAATAGATTTTTAATGTTGGATTGAGTTTCAGTAATATTGCATAAAACCACTCTCCTTCTGAGCAGAAACGCTGTTTTCAGAGCTTTGAGTCTCTAACTTGAAAATGCATGCAAAACACTTCTAACACATTAAAAAGTGTCTTTCTGCATTGCAAACATGATTTTATTCATGCACATATTAGAATTTTAATGTTGGATTGATTTTCAGTAACATTGCATAAACCCACTTTTTTCTTCTGAGGAGAAACGCTGTTTTCAGAGCTTTGAGTCTCTAACTTGAAAATACATGCAAAACACTTATAACACATTAATAAGTGTCTTTCTGCATTGCAAACATGATTTTATTCATGCACATAATAGATTTTAATGTTGGATTGAGTTTCAGTAACATTGCATAAACCCACTTTTTTCTTCTGAGCAGAAACGCTGTTTTCATAGCTTTGAGTCTCTAACTTGAAAATACATGCAAAACACTTCTAACACATTAATAAGTGTCTTTCTGCATTGCAATCATGATTTTATTCATGCACATAATAGATTTTTAATGTTGGATTGAGTTTCAGTAACTGCATAAAACCACTTTCCTTCTGAGCAGAAATGCTGTTTTCAGAGCTTTGAGTCTCTAACTTGAAAATACATGCAAAACACTTCTAACACATTAGAAAGTGTCTTTCTGCATTGCAAACATGATTTTATCCATGCACATAATAGATTTTTAATGTTGGATTGAGTTTCAGTAACATTGCATAAAACCACTCTCCTTCTGAGCAGAAACGCTGTTTTCAGAGCTTTGAGTCACTAACTTGAAAATACATGCAAAACACTTCTAACACATTAATAAGTGTCTTTCTGCATTGCAAACATGATTTTATTCATGCACATAATAGATTTTTAATGTTGGATTGAGTTTCAGTAACATTGCATAAACCCACTTTTCTTCTGAGCAGAAACGCTGTTTTCAGAGCTTTGAGTCTCTATCTTGAAAATACATGCAAAACACTTCAAACACATTAAAAAGTGTCTTTCTACATTGCAAACATGATTTTATTCATGCACATAATAGATTTTTAATGTTGGATTGAGTTTCAGTAACATTGCATAAAACCACTTTCCTTCTGAGCAGCAACGCTGTTTTCAGGGCTTTGAGTCTCTAACTTGAAAATACATGCAAAACACTTCTAACACATTAAAAAGTGTCTTTCTGCATTGCAAACATCATTTTATTCATGCACATATTAGATTTTTAATGTTGAATTGAGTTTTAGTAACATTGCATAAACTCACTTTTTTCTTCTGAGCAGAAACGCTGTTTTCAGAGCTTTGAGTCTCTATCTTGAAAATACATGCAAAACACTTCAAACACATTAAAAAGTGTCTTTCTACATTGCAAACATGATTTTATTCATGCACATAATAGATTTTTAATGTTGGATTGAGTTTCAGTAACATTGCATAAAACCACTTTCCTTCTGAGCAGCAACGCTGTTTTCAGGGCTTTGAGTCTCTAACTTGAAAATACATGCAAAACACTTCTAACACATTAATAAGTGTTTTTCTGCATTGCAAACATGATTTTATTCATGCACATAATAGATTTTTAATGTTGGATTGAGTTTCAGTAACTGCATAAAACCACTTTCCTTCTGAGCAGAAATGCTGTTTTCAGAGCTTTGAGTCTCTAACTTGAAAATACATGCAAAACACTTCTAACACATTAGAAAGTGTCTTTCTGCATTGCAAACATGATTTTATCCATGCACATAATAGATTTTTAATGTTGGATTGAGTTTCAGTAACATTGCATAAAACCACTCTCCTTCTGAGCAGAAACGCTGTTTTCAGAGCTTTGAGTCACTAACTTGAAAATACATGCAAAACACTTCTAACACATTAATAAGTGTCTTTCTGCATTGCAAACATGATTTTATTCATGCACATAATAGATTTTTAATGTTGGATTGAGTTTCAGTAACATTGCATAAACTGTTTTCCTTCTGAGCAGAAACGCTGTTTTCATAGCTTTGAGTCTCTAACTTGAAAATACATGCAAAACACTTCTAACACATTAATAAGTGTCTTTCTGCATTGCAAACATGATTTTATTCATGCACATAATAGATTTTTAATGTTGGATTGAGTTTCAGTAACATTGCATAAACCCACTTTTCTTCTGAGCAGAAACGCTGTTTTCAGAGCTTTGAGTCTCTATCTTGAAAATACATGCAAAACACTTCAAACACATTAAAAAGTGTCTTTCTGCATTGCAAACATGATTTTATTCATGCACATAATAGATTTTTAATGTTGGATTGAGTTTCAGTAACATTGCATAAAACCACTTTCCTTCTGAGCAGCAACGCTGTTTTCAGGGCTTTGAGTCTCTAACTTGAAAATACATGCAAAACACTTCTAACACATTAAAAAGTGTCTTTCTGCATTGCAAACATCATTTTATTCATGCACATATTAGATTTTTAATGTTGGATTGAGTTTTAGTAACATTGCATAAACTCACTTTTTTCTTCTGAGCAGAAACGCTGTTTTCAGAGCTTTGAGTCTCTAACTTGAAAATACATGCAAAACACTTCTAACACATTAATAAGTGTCTTTCTGCATTGCAAACATGATTTTATTCATGCACATAATAGATTTTTAATGTTGAATTGAGTTTCAGTAACATTGCATAAACTGTTTTCCTTCTGAGCAGAAACGCTGTTTTCATAGCTTTGAGTCTCTAACTTGAAAATATATGCAAAACACTTCTAACACATTAAAAAGTGTCTTTCTGAATTGCAAACATCATTTTATTCATGCACATATTAGATTTTTAATGTTGGATTGAGTTTCAGTAACATTGCATAAACTCACTTTTTTCTTCTGAGCAGAAACGCTCTTTTCAGAGCTTTGAGTCTCTAACTTGAAAATGCATGCAAAACACTTCTAACACATTAAAAATTGTCTTTTTGCATTGCAAACATGATTTTATTCATGCACATAATAGATTTTTAATGTTGGATTGAGTTTCAGTAACATTGCATAAACCCACTTTTTTCTTCTGAGCAGAAACGCTGTTTTCAGAGCTTTGAGTCTCTAACTTGAAAATGCATGCAAAACACTTCTAACACATTAAAAAGTGTCTTTCCGCATTGCAAACATGATTTTATTCATGCACATATTAGAATTTTAATGTTGGATTGATTTTCAGTAACATTGCATAAACCCACTTTTTTCTTCTGAGCAGAAACGCTGTTTTCAGAGCTTTGAGTCTCTAACTTGAAGATACATGCAAAACACTTCTAACACATGAGAAAGTGTGTTTCTGCATTGCAAACATGATTTTATTCATGCACATAATAAATTTTTAATGTTGGATTGAGTTTCAGTAACATTGCATAAAACCACTTTCCTTCTGAGCAGAAACGCTGTTTTCAGAGCTTTGAGTCTCTAACTTGAAAATGCATGCAAAACACTTCTAACACATTAAAAATTGTCTTTCTGCATTGCAAACATATTTTATTCATGCACATAATAGATTTTTAATGTTGGATTGAGTTTCAGTAACATTGCATAAAACCACTTTCCTTCTGAGCAGAAACGCTGTTTTCAGAGCTTTGAGTCTCTAACTTGAAAATACATGCAAAACACTTCTAACACATTAATAAGTGTCTTTCTGCATTGCAAACATGATTTTATTCATGCACATAATAGATTTTTAATGTTGGATTGAGTTTCAGTAACTGCATAAAACCACTTTCCTTCTGAGCAGAAACGCTGTTTTCAGAGCTTTGAGTCTCTAACTTGAAAATACATGCAAAACACTTCTAACACATTAGAAAGTGTCTTTCTGCATTGCAAACATGATTTTATTCATGCACATAATAGATTTTTAATGTTGGATTGAGTTTCAGTAACATTGCATAAAACCACTCTCCTTCTGAGCAGAAACGCTGTTTTCAGAGCTTTGAGTCACTAACTGGAAAATACATGCAAAACACTTCTAACACATTAATAAGTGTCTTTCTGCATTGCAAACATGATTTTATTCATGCACATAATAGATTTCTAATGTTGGATTGATTTTCAGTAACATTGCATAAACCCACTTTTTTCTTCTGAGCAGAAACGCTGTTTTCAGAGCTTTGAGTCTCTAACTTGAAAATGCATGCAAAACACTTCTAACACATTAAAAAGTGCCTTTCTGCATTGCAAACATGATTTTATTCATGCACATAATAGATTTCTAATGTTGGATTGATTTTCAGTAACATTGCATAAAACCACTTTCCTTCTGAACAGAAACGCTGTTTTCAGAGCTTTGAGTCTCTAACTTGAAAATGCATGCAAAACACTTCTAACACATTAAAAATTGTCTTTTTGCATTGCAAACATGATTTTATTCATGCACATAATAGATTTTTAATGTTGGATTGAGTTTCAGTAACATTGCATAAACCCACTTTTTTCTTCTGAGCAGAAACGCTGTTTTCAGAGCTTTGAGTCTCTAACTTGAAAATACATGCAAAACACTTCTAACACATTAATAAGTGTCTTTCTGCATTGCAAACATGATTTTATTCATGCACATAATAGATTTTTAATGTTGGATTGAGTTTCAGTAACTGCATAAAACCACTTTCCTTCTGAGCAGAAACGCTGTTTTCAGAGCTTTGAGTCTCTAACTTGAAAATACATGCAAAACACTTCTAACACATTAGAAAGTGTCTTTCTGCATTGCAAACATGATTTTATTCATGCACATAATAGATTTTTAATGTTGGATTGAGTTTCAGTAACATTGCATAAAACCACTCTCCTTCTGAGCAGAAACGCTGTTTTCAGAGCTTTGAGTCACTAACTTGAAAATACATGCAAAACACTTCTAACACATTAATAAGTGTCTTTCTGCATTGCAAACATGATTTTATTCATGCACATAATAGATTTCTAATCTTGGATTGATTTTCAGTAACATTGCATAAACCCACTTTTTTCTTCTGAGCAGAAACGCTGTTTTCAGAGCTTTGAGTCACTAACTTGAAAATATATGCAAAACACTTCTAACACATTAATAAGTGTCTTTCTGCATTGCAAACATGATTTTATTCATGCACATAATAGATTTCTAATGTTGGATTGATTTTCAGTAACATTGCATAAACCCACTTTTTTCTTCTGAGCAGAAACGCTGTTTTCAGAGCTTTGAGTCTCTAACTTGAAAATGCATGCAAAACACTTCTAACACATTAAAAAGTGTCTTTCTGCATTGCAAACATGATTTTATTCATGCACATAATAGATTTTTAATGTTGGATTGAGTTTCAGTAACATTGCATAAACCCACTTTTTTCTTCTGAGCAGAAACGCTGTTTTCAGAGCTTTGAGTCACTAACTTGAAAATATATGCAAAACACTTCTAACACATTAATAAGTGTCTTTCTGCATTGCAAACATGATTTTATTCATGCACATAATAGATTTCTAATGTTGGATTGATTTTCAGTAACATTGCATGAACCCACTTTTTTCTTCTGAGCAGAAACGCTGTTTTCAGAGCTTTGAGTCTCTAACTTGAAAATGCATGCAAAACACTTCTAACACATTAAAAATTGTCTTTCTGCATTGCAAACATATTTTATTCATGCAGATAATAGATTTTTAATGTTGGATTGAGTTTCAGTAACATTGCATAAAACCACTTTCCTTCTGAGCAGAAACGCTGTTTTCATAGCTTTGAGTCTCTAACTTGAAAATACATGCAAAACACTTCTAACACATTAATAAGTGTCTTTCTGCATTGCAAACATGATTTTATTCATGCACATAATAGATTTTTAATGTTGGATTGAGTTTCAGTAACTGCATAAAACCACTTTCCTTCTGAGCAGAAATGCTGTTTTCAGAGCTTTGAGTCTCTAACTTGAAAATACATGCAAAACACTTCTAACACATTAATAAGTGTCTTTCTGCATTGCAAACATGATTTTATTCATGCACATAATAGATTTTTAATGTTGGATTGAGTTTCAGTAACATTGCATAAACCCACTTTTCTTCTGAGCAGAAACGCTGTTTTCAGAGCTTTTGAGTCTCTATCTTGAAAATACATGCAAAACACTTCAAACACATTAAAAAGTGTCTTTCTGCATTGCAAACATGATTTTATTCATGCACATAATAGATTTTTAATGTTGGATTGAGTTTCAGTAACATTGCATAAAACCACTTTCCTTCTGAGCAGAAACGCTGTTTTCAGAGCTTTGAGTCTCTAACTTGAAAATGCATGCAAAACACTTCTAACACATTAAAAATTGTCTTTTTGCATTGCAAACATGATTTTATTCATGCACATAATAGATTTTTAATGTTGGATTGAGTTTCAGTAACATTGCATAAACCCACTTTTTTCTTCTGAGCAGAAACGCTGTTTTCAGAGCTTTGAGTCTCTAACTTGAAAATACATGCAAAACACTTCTAACACATTAATAAGTGTCTTTCTGCATTGCAAACATGATTTTATTCATGCACATAATAGATTTTTAATGTTGGATTGAGTTTCAGTAACTGCATAAAACCACTTTCCTTCTGAGCAGAAATGCTGTTTTCAGAGCTTTGAGTCTCTAACTTGAAAATACATGCAAAACACTTCTAACACATTAGAAAGTGTCTTTCTGCATTGCAAACATGATTTTATCCATGCACATAATAGATTTTTAATGTTGGATTGAGTTTCAGTAACATTGCATAAAACCACTCTCCTTCTGAGCAGAAACGCTGTTTTCAGAGCTTTGAGTCACTAACTTGAAAATACATGCAAAACACTTCTAACACATTAATAAGTGTCTTTCTGCATTGCAAACATGATTTTATTCATGCACATAATAGATTTTTAATGTTGGATTGAGTTTCAGTAACATTGCATGAACTGATTTCCTTCTGAGCAGAAACGCTGTTTTCATAGCTTTGAGTCTCTAACTTGAAAATACATGCAAAACACTTCTAACACATTAATAAGTGTCTTTCTGCATTGCAAACATGATTTTATTCATGCACATAATAGATTTTTAATGTTGGATTGAGTTTCAGTAACATTGCATAAACCCACTTTTCTTCTGAGCAGAAACGCTGTTTTCAGAGCTTTGAGTCTCTATCTTGAAAATACATGCAAAACACTTCAAACACATTAAAAAGTGTCTTTCTACATTGCAAACATGATTTTATTCATGCACATAATAGATTTTTAATGTTGGATTGAGTTTCAGTAACATTGCATAAAACCACTTTCCTTCTGAGCAGCAACGCTGTTTTCAGGGCTTTGAGTCTCTAACTTGAAAATACATGCAAAACACTTCTAACACATTAAAAAGTGTCTTTCTGCATTGCAAACATCATTTTATTCATGCACATATTAGATTTTTAATGTTGAATTGAGTTTTAGTAACATTGCATAAACTCACTTTTTTCTTCTGAGCAGAAACGCTGTTTTCAGAGCTTTGAGTCTCTAACTTGAAAATACATGCAAAACACTTCTAACACATTAATAAGTGTCTTTCTGCATTGCAAACATGATTTTATTCATGCACATAATAGATTTTTAATGTTGGATTGAGTTTCAGTAACATTGCATAAACCCACTTTTTTCTTCTGAGCAGAAACGCTGTTTTCAGAGCTTTGAGTCTCTAACTTGAAAATACATGCAAAACACTTCTAACACATTAGAAAGTGTCTTTCTGCATTGCAAACATGATTTTATTCATGCACATAATAGATTTTTAATGTTGGATTGAGTTTCAGTAACATTGCATAAAACCACTCTCCTTCTGAGCAGAAACGCTGTTTTCAGAGCTTTGAGTCTCTAACTTGAAAATACATGCAAAACACTTCTAACACATTAATAAGTGTTTTTCTGCATTGCAAACATGATTTTATTCATGCACATAATAGATTTTTAATGTTGGATTGAGTTTCAGTAACTGCATAAAACCACTTTCCTTCTGAGCAGAAATGCTGTTTTCAGAGCTTTGAGTCTCTAACTTGAAAATACATGCAAAACACTTCTAACACATTAGAAAGTGTCTTTCTGCATTGCAAACATGATTTTATCCATGCACATAATAGATTTTTAATGTTGGATTGAGTTTCAGTAACATTGCATAAAACCACTCTCCTTCTGAGCAGAAACGCTGTTTTCAGAGCTTTGAGTCACTAACTTGAAAATACATGCAAAACACTTCTAACACATTAATAAGTGTCTTTCTGCATTGCAAACATGATTTTATTCATGCACATAATAGATTTTTAATGTTGGATTGAGTTTCAGTAACATTGCATAAACCCACTTTTTTCTTCTGAGCAGAAACGCTGTTTTCAGAGCTTTGAGTCACTAACTTGAAAATATATGCAAAACACTTCTAACACATTAATAAGTGTCTTTCTGCATTGCAAACATGATTTTATTCATGCACATAATAGATTTCTAATGTTGGATTGATTTTCAGTAACATTGCATAAACCCACTTTTTTCTTCTGAGCAGAAACGCTGTTTTCAGAGCTTTGAGTCTCTAACTTGAAAATGCATGCAAAACACTTCTAACACATTAAAAATTGTCTTTCTGCATTGCAAACATATTTTATTCATGCACATAATAGATTTTTAATGTTGGATTGAGTTTCAGTAACATTGCATAAAACCACTTTCCTTCTGAGCAGAAACGCTGTTTTCATAGCTTTGAGTCTCTAACTTGAAAATAAATGCAAAACACTTCTAACACATTAATAAGTGTCTTTCTGCATTGCAAACATGATTTTATTCATGCACATAATAGAGTTTTAATGTTGGATTGAGTTTCAGTAACTGCATAAAACCACTTTCCTTCTGAGCAGAAATGCTGTTTTCAGAGCTTTGAGTCTCTAACTTGAAAATACATGCAAAACACTTCTAACACATTAGAAAGTGTCTTTCTGCATTGCAAACATGATTTTATTCATGCACATAATAGAGTTTTAATGTTGGATTGAGTTTCAGTAACATTGCATAAAACCACTCTCCTTCTGAGCAGAAACGCTGTTTTCAGAGCTTTGAGTCACTAACTTGAAAATACATGCAAAACACTTCTAACACATTAATAAGTGTCTTTCTGCATTGCAAACATGATTTTATTCATGCACATAATAGATTTTTAATGTTGGATTGAGTTTCAGTAACATTGCATAAACTGTTTTCCTTCTGAGCAGAAACGCTGTTTTCATAGCTTTGAGTCTCTAACTTGAAAATACATGCAAAACACTTCTAACACATTAATAAGTGTCTTTCTGCATTGCAAACATGATTTTATTCATGCACATAATAGATTTTTAATGTTGGATTGAGTTTCAGTAACATTGCATAAACCCACTTTTCTTCTGAGCAGAAACGCTGTTTTCATAGCTTTGAGTCTCTAACTTGAAAATACATGCAAAACACTTCTAACACATTAATAAGTGTCTTCCTGCATTGCAAACATGATTTTATTCATGCACATAATAGATTTTTAATGTTGGATTGAGTTTCAGTAACATTGCATAAAACCACTTTCCTTCTGAGCAGAAACGCTGTTTTCAGAGCTTTGAGTCTCTAACTTGAAAATACATGCAAAACACTTCTAACACATTAATAAGTGTCTTTCTGCATTGCAAACATGATTTTATTCATGCACATAATAGATTTTTAATGTTGGATTGAGTTTCAGTAACATTGCATAAACCCACTTTTTTCTTCTGAGCAGAAACGCTGTTTTCAGAGCTTTGAGTCTCTAACTTGAAAATACATGCAAAACACTTCTAACACATTAGAAAGTGTCTTTCTGCATTGCAAACATGATTTTATTCATGCACATAATAGATTTTTAATGTTGGATTGAGTTTCAGTAATATTGCATAAAACCACTCTCCTTCTGAGCAGAAACGCTGTTTTCAGAGCTTTGAGTCTCTAACTTGAAAATGCATGCAAAACACTTCTAACACATTAAAAAGTGTCTTTCTGCATTGCAAACATGATTTTATTCATGCACATATTAGAATTTTAATGTTGGATTGATTTTCAGTAACATTGCATAAACCCACTTTTTTCTTCTGAGGAGAAACGCTGTTTTCAGAGCTTTGAGTCTCTAACTTGAAAATACATGCAAAACACTTATAACACATTAATAAGTGTCTTTCTGCATTGCAAACATGATTTTATTCATGCACATAATAGATTTTAATGTTGGATTGAGTTTCAGTAACATTGCATAAACCCACTTTTTTCTTCTGAGCAGAAACGCTGTTTTCATAGCTTTGAGTCTCTAACTTGAAAATACATGCAAAACACTTCTAACACATTAATAAGTGTCTTTCTGCATTGCAATCATGATTTTATTCATGCACATAATAGATTTTTAATGTTGGATTGAGTTTCAGTAACTGCATAAAACCACTTTCCTTCTGAGCAGAAATGCTGTTTTCAGAGCTTTGAGTCTCTAACTTGAAAATACATGCAAAACACTTCTAACACATTAGAAAGTGTCTTTCTGCATTGCAAACATGATTTTATCCATGCACATAATAGATTTTTAATGTTGGATTGAGTTTCAGTAACATTGCATAAAACCACTCTCCTTCTGAGCAGAAACGCTGTTTTCAGAGCTTTGAGTCACTAACTTGAAAATACATGCAAAACACTTCTAACACATTAATAAGTGTCTTTCTGCATTGCAAACATGATTTTATTCATGCACATAATAGATTTTTAATGTTGGATTGAGTTTCAGTAACATTGCATAAACCCACTTTTCTTCTGAGCAGAAACGCTGTTTTCAGAGCTTTGAGTCTCTATCTTGAAAATACATGCAAAACACTTCAAACACATTAAAAAGTGTCTTTCTACATTGCAAACATGATTTTATTCATGCACATAATAGATTTTTAATGTTGGATTGAGTTTCAGTAACATTGCATAAAACCACTTTCCTTCTGAGCAGCAACGCTGTTTTCAGGGCTTTGAGTCTCTAACTTGAAAATACATGCAAAACACTTCTAACACATTAAAAAGTGTCTTTCTGCATTGCAAACATCATTTTATTCATGCACATATTAGATTTTTAATGTTGAATTGAGTTTTAGTAACATTGCATAAACTCACTTTTTTCTTCTGAGCAGAAACGCTGTTTTCAGAGCTTTGAGTCTCTATCTTGAAAATACATGCAAAACACTTCAAACACATTAAAAAGTGTCTTTCTACATTGCAAACATGATTTTATTCATGCACATAATAGATTTTTAATGTTGGATTGAGTTTCAGTAACATTGCATAAAACCACTTTCCTTCTGAGCAGCAACGCTGTTTTCAGGGCTTTGAGTCTCTAACTTGAAAATACATGCAAAACACTTCTAACACATTAATAAGTGTTTTTCTGCATTGCAAACATGATTTTATTCATGCACATAATAGATTTTTAATGTTGGATTGAGTTTCAGTAACTGCATAAAACCACTTTCCTTCTGAGCAGAAATGCTGTTTTCAGGGCTTTGAGTCTCTAACTTGAAAATACATGCAAAACACTTCTAACACATTAATAAGTGTTTTTCTGCATTGCAAACATGATTTTATTCATGCACATAATAGATTTTTAATGTTGGATTGAGTTTCAGTAACTGCATAAAACCACTTTCCTTCTGAGCAGAAATGCTGTTTTCAGAGCTTTGAGTCTCTAACTTGAAAATACATGCAAAACACTTCTAACACATTAGAAAGTGTCTTTCTGCATTGCAAACATGATTTTATCCATGCACATAATAGATTTTTAATGTTGGATTGAGTTTCAGTAACATTGCATAAAACCACTCTCCTTCTGAGCAGAAACGCTGTTTTCAGAGCTTTGAGTCACTAACTTGAAAATACATGCAAAACACTTCTAACACATTAATAAGTGTCTTTCTGCATTGCAAACATGATTTTATTCATGCACATAATAGATTTTTAATGTTGGATTGAGTTTCAGTAACATTGCATAAACTGTTTTCCTTCTGAGCAGAAACGCTGTTTTCATAGCTTTGAGTCTCTAACTTGAAAATACATGCAAAACACTTCTAACACATTAATAAGTGTCTTTCTGCATTGCAAACATGATTTTATTCATGCACATAATAGATTTTTAATGTTGGATTGAGTTTCAGTAACATTGCATAAACCCACTTTTCTTCTGAGCAGAAACGCTGTTTTCAGAGCTTTGAGTCTCTATCTTGAAAATACATGCAAAACACTTCAAACACATTAAAAAGTGTCTTTCTGCATTGCAAACATGATTTTATTCATGCACATAATAGATTTTTAATGTTGGATTGAGTTTCAGTAACATTGCATAAAACCACTTTCCTTCTGAGCAGCAACGCTGTTTTCAGGGCTTTGAGTCTCTAACTTGAAAATACATGCAAAACACTTCTAACACATTAAAAAGTGTCTTTCTGGATTGCAAACATCATTTTATTCATGCACATATTAGATTTTTAATGTTGGATTGAGTTTTAGTAACATTGCATAAACTCACTTTTTTCTTCTGAGCAGAAACGCTGTTTTCAGAGCTTTGAGTCTCTAACTTGAAAATACATGCAAAACACTTCTAACACATTAATAAGTGTCTTTCTGCATTGCAAACATGATTTTATTCATGCACATAATAGATTTTTAATGTTGAATTGAGTTTCAGTAACATTGCATAAACTGTTTTCCTTCTGAGCAGAAACGCTGTTTTCATAGCTTTGAGTCTCTAACTTGAAAATACATGCAAAACACTTCTAACACATTAATAAGTGTCTTTCTGCATTGCAAACATGATTTTATTCATGCACATAATAGATTTTTAATGTTGGATTGAGTTTCAGTAACATTGCATAAACCCACTTTTCTTCTGAGCAGAAACGCTGTTTTCATAGCTTTGAGTCTCTAACTTGAAAATACATGCAAAACACTTCTAACACATTAATAAGTGTCTTTCTGCATTGCAAACATGATTTTATTCATGCACATAATAGATTTTTAATGTTGGATTGAGTTTCAGTAACATTGCATAAAACCACTTTCCTTCTGAGCAGAAACGCTGTTTTCAGAGCTTTGAGTCTCTAACTTGAAAATACATGCAAAACACTTCTAACACATTAATAAGTGTCTTTCTGCATTGCAAACATGATTTTATTCATGCACATAATAGATTTTTAATGTTGGATTGAGTTTCAGTAACATTGCATAAACCCACTTTTTTCTTCTGAGCAGAAACGCTGTTTTCAGAGCTTTGAGTCTCTAACTTGAAAATACATGCAAAACACTTCTAACACATTAGAAAGTGTCTTTCTGCATTGCAAACATGATTTTATTCATGCACATAATAGATTTTTAATGTTGGATTGAGTTTCAGTAACATTGCATAAAACCACTCTCCTTCTGAGCAGAAACGCTGTTTTCAGAGCTTTGAGTCTCTAACTTGAAAATGCATGCAAAACACTTCTAACACATTAAAAAGTGTCTTTCTGCATTGCAAACATGATTTTATTCATGCACATATTAGAATTTTAATGTTGGATTGATTTTCAGTAACATTGCATAAACCCACTTTTTTCTTCTGAGGAGAAACGCTGTTTTCAGAGCTTTGAGTCTCTAACTTGAAAATACATGCAAAACACTTATAACACATTAATAAGTGTCTTTCTGCATTGCAAACATGATTTTATTCATGCACATAATAGATTTTAATGTTGGATTGAGTTTCAGTAACATTGCATAAACCCACTTTTTTCTTCTGAGCAGAAACGCTGTTTTCATAGCTTTGAGTCTCTAACTTGAAAATACATGCAAAACACTTCTAACACATTAATAAGTGTCTTTCTGCATTGCAATCATGATTTTATTCATGCACATAATAGATTTTTAATGTTGGATTGAGTTTCAGTAACTGCATAAAACCACTTTCCTTCTGAGCAGAAATGCTGTTTTCAGAGCTTTGAGTCTCTAACTTGAAAATACATGCAAAACACTTCTAACACATTAGAAAGTGTCTTTCTGCATTGCAAACATGATTTTATCCATGCACATAATAGATTTTTAATGTTGGATTGAGTTTCAGTAACATTGCATAAAACCACTCTCCTTCTGAGCAGAAACGCTGTTTTCAGAGCTTTGAGTCACTAACTTGAAAATACATGCAAAACACTTCTAACACATTAATAAGTGTCTTTCTGCATTGCAAACATGATTTTATTCATGCACATAATAGATTTTTAATGTTGGATTGAGTTTCAGTAACATTGCATAAACCCACTTTTCTTCTGAGCAGAAACGCTGTTTTCAGAGCTTTGAGTCTCTATCTTGAAAATACATGCAAAACACTTCAAACACATTAAAAAGTGTCTTTCTACATTGCAAACATGATTTTATTCATGCACATAATAGATTTTTAATGTTGGATTGAGTTTCAGTAACATTGCATAAAACCACTTTCCTTCTGAGCAGCAACGCTGTTTTCAGGGCTTTGAGTCTCTAACTTGAAAATACATGCAAAACACTTCTAACACATTAAAAAGTGTCTTTCTGCATTGCAAACATCATTTTATTCATGCACATATTAGATTTTTAATGTTGAATTGAGTTTTAGTAACATTGCATAAACTCACTTTTTTCTTCTGAGCAGAAACGCTGTTTTCAGAGCTTTGAGTCTCTATCTTGAAAATACATGCAAAACACTTCAAACACATTAAAAAGTGTCTTTCTACATTGCAAACATGATTTTATTCATGCACATAATAGATTTTTAATGTTGGATTGAGTTTCAGTAACATTGCATAAAACCACTTTCCTTCTGAGCAGCAACGCTGTTTTCAGGGCTTTGAGTCTCTAACTTGAAAATACATGCAAAACACTTCTAACACATTAATAAGTGTTTTTCTGCATTGCAAACATGATTTTATTCATGCACATAATAGATTTTTAATGTTGGATTGAGTTTCAGTAACTGCATAAAACCACTTTCCTTCTGAGCAGAAATGCTGTTTTCAGAGCTTTGAGTCTCTAACTTGAAAATACATGCAAAACACTTCTAACACATTAGAAAGTGTCTTTCTGCATTGCAAACATGATTTTATCCATGCACATAATAGATTTTTAATGTTGGATTGAGTTTCAGTAACATTGCATTAAACCACTCTCCTTCTGAGCAGAAACGCTGTTTTCAGAGCTTTGAGTCACTAACTTGAAAATACATGCAAAACACTTCTAACACATTAATAAGTGTCTTTCTGCATTGCAAACATGATTTTATTCATGCACATAATAGATTTTTAATGTTGGATTGAGTTTCAGTAACATTGCATAAACTGTTTTCCTTCTGAGCAGAAACGCTGTTTTCATAGCTTTGAGTCTCTAACTTGAAAATACATGCAAAACACTTCTAACACATTAATAAGTGTCTTTCTGCATTGCAAACATGATTTTATTCATGCACATAATAGATTTTTAATGTTGGATTGAGTTTCAGTAACATTGCATAAACCCACTTTTCTTCTGAGCAGAAACGCTGTTTTCAGAGCTTTGAGTCTCTATCTTGAAAATACATGCAAAACACTTCAAACACATTAAAAAGTGTCTTTCTGCATTGCAAACATGATTTTATTCATGCACATAATAGATTTTTAATGTTGGATTGAGTTTCAGTAACATTGCATAAAACCACTTTCCTTCTGAGCAGCAACGCTGTTTTCAGGGCTTTGAGTCTCTAACTTGAAAATACATGCAAAACACTTCTAACACATTAAAAAGTGTCTTTCTGCATTGCAAACATCATTTTATTCATGCACATATTAGATTTTTAATGTTGGATTGAGTTTTAGTAACATTGCATAAACTCACTTTTTTCTTCTGAGCAGAAACGCTGTTTTCAGAGCTTTGAGTCTCTAACTTGAAAATACATGCAAAACACTTCTAACACATTAATAAGTGTCTTTCTGCATTGCAAACATGATTTTATTCATGCACATAATAGATTTTTAATGTTGAATTGAGTTTCAGTAACATTGCATAAACTGTTTTCCTTCTGAGCAGAAACGCTGTTTTCATAGCTTTGAGTCTCTAACTTGAAAATACATGCAAAACACTTCTAACACATTAATAAGTGTCTTTCTGCATTGCAAACATGATTTTATTCATGCACATAATAGATTTTTAATGTTGGATTGAGTTTCAGTAACATTGCATAAACCCACTTTTCTTCTGAGCAGAAACGCTGTTTTCAGAGCTTTGAGTCTCTATCTTGAAAATACATGCAAAACACTTCAAACACATTAAAAAGTGTCTTTCTAAATTGCAAACATGATTTTATTCATGCACATAATAGATTTTTAATGTTGGATTGAGTTTCAGTAACATTGCATAAAACCACTTTCCTTCTGAGCAGCAACGCTGTTTTCAGGGCTTTGAGTCTCTAACTTGAAAATACATGCAAAACACTTCTAACACATTAAAAAGTGTCTTTCTGCATTGCAAACATCATTTTATTCATGCACATATTAGATTTTTAATGTTGAATTGAGTTTTAGTAACATTGCATAAACTCACTTTTTTCTTCTGAGCAGAAACGCTGTTTTCAGAGCTTTGAGTCTCTATCTTGAAAATACATGCAAAACACTTCAAACACATTAAAAAGTGTCTTTCTACATTGCAAACATGATTTTATTCATGCACATAATAGATTTTTAATGTTGGATTGAGTTTCAGTAACATTGCATAAAACCACTTTCCTTCTGAGCAGCAACGCTGTTTTCAGGGCTTTGAGTCTCTAACTTGAAAATACATGCAAAACACTTCTAACACATTAATAAGTGTTTTTCTGCATTGCAAACATGATTTTATTCATGCACATAATAGATTTTTAATGTTGGATTGAGTTTCAGTAACTGCATAAAACCACTTTCCTTCTGAGCAGAAATGCTGTTTTCAGAGCTTTGAGTCTCTAACTTGAAAATACATGCAAAACACTTCTAACACATTAGAAAGTGTCTTTCTGCATTGCAAACATGATTTTATCCATGCACATAATAGATTTTTAATGTTGGATTGAGTTTCAGTAACATTGCATAAAACCACTCTCCTTCTGAGCAGAAACGCTGTTTTCAGAGCTTTGAGTCACTAACTTGAAAATACATGCAAAACACTTCTAACACATTAATAAGTGTCTTTCTGCATTGCAAACATGATTTTATTCATGCACATAATAGATTTTTAATGTTGGATTGAGTTTCAGTAACATTGCATAAACTGTTTTCCTTCTGAGCAGAAACGCTGTTTTCATAGCTTTGAGTCTCTAACTTGAAAATACATGCAAAACACTTCTAACACATTAATAAGTGTCTTTCTGCATTGCAAACATGATTTTATTCATGCACATAATAGATTTTTAATGTTGGATTGAGTTTCAGTAACATTGCATAAACCCACTTTTCTTCTGAGCAGAAACGCTGTTTTCAGAGCTTTGAGTCTCTATCTTGAAAATACATGCAAAACACTTCAAACACATTAAAAAGTGTCTTTCTGCATTGCAAACATGATTTTATTCATGCACATAATAGATTTTTAATGTTGGATTGAGTTTCAGTAACATTGCATAAAACCACTTTCCTTCTGAGCAGCAACGCTGTTTTCAGGGCTTTGAGTCTCTAACTTGAAAATACATGCAAAACACTTCTAACACATTAAAAAGTGTCTTTCTGCATTGCAAACATCATTTTATTCATGCACATATTAGATTTTTAATGTTGGATTGAGTTTTAGTAACATTGCATAAACTCACTTTTTTCTTCTGAGCAGAAACGCTGTTTTCAGAGCTTTGAGTCTCTAACTTGAAAATACATGCAAAACACTTCTAACACATTAATAAGTGTCTTTCTGCATTGCAAACATGATTTTATTCATGCACATAATAGATTTTTAATGTTGAATTGAGTTTCAGTAACATTGCATAAACTGTTTTCCTTCTGAGCAGAAACGCTGTTTTCAGAGCTTTGAGTCTCTAACTTGAAAATACATGCAAAACACTTCTAACACATTAATAAGTGTCTTTCTGCATTGCAAACATGATTTTATTCATGCACATAATAGATTTTTAATGTTGGATTGAGTTTCAGTAACATTGCATAAACCCACTTTTCTTCTGATCAGAAACGCTGTTTTCAGAGCTTTGAGTCTCTATCTTGAAAATACATGCAAAACACTTCAAACACATTAAAAAGTGTCTTTCTACATTGCAAACATGATTTTATTCATGCACATAATAGATTTTTAATGTTGGATTGAGTTTCAGTAACATTGCATAAAACCACTTTCCTTCTGAGCAGCAACGCTGTTTTCAGGGCTTTGAGTCTCTAACTTGAAAATACATGCAAAACACTTCTAACACATTAAAAAGTGTCTTTCTGCATTGCAAACATCATTTTATTCATGCACATATTAGATTTTTAATGTTGAATTGAGTTTTAGTAACATTGCATAAACTCACTTTTTTCTTCTGAGCAGAAACGCTGTTTTCAGAGCTTTGAGTCTCTATCTTGAAAATACATGCAAAACACTTCAAACACATTAAAAAGTGTCTTTCTACATTGCAAACATGATTTTATTCATGCACATAATAGATTTTTAATGTTGGATTGAGTTTCAGTAACATTGCATAAAACCACTTTCCTTCTGAGCAGCAACGCTGTTTTCAGGGCTTTGAGTCTCTAACTTGAAAATACATGCAAAACACTTCTAACACATTAATAAGTGTTTTTCTGCATTGCAAACATGATTTTATTCATGCACATAATAGATTTTTAATGTTGGATTGAGTTTCAGTAACTGCATAAAACCACTTTCCTTCTGAGCAGAAATGCTGTTTTCAGAGCTTTGAGTCTCTAACTTGAAAATACATGCAAAACACTTCTAACACATTAGAAAGTGTCTTTCTGCATTGCAAACATGATTTTATCCATGCACATAATAGATTTTTAATGTTGGATTGAGTTTCAGTAACATTGCATAAAACCACTCTCCTTCTGAGCAGAAACGCTGTTTTCAGAGCTTTGAGTCACTAACTTGAAAATACATGCAAAACACTTCTAACACATTAATAAGTGTCTTTCTGCATTGCAAACATGATTTTATTCATGCACATAATAGATTTTTAATGTTGGATTGAGTTTCAGTAACATTGCATAAACTGTTTTCCTTCTGAGCAGAAACGCTGTTTTCATAGCTTTGAGTCTCTAACTTGAAAATACATGCAAAACACTTCTAACACATTAATAAGTGTCTTTCTGCATTGCAAACATGATTTTATTCATGCACATAATAGATTTTTAATGTTGGATTGAGTTTCAGTAACATTGCATAAACCCACTTTTCTTCTGAGCAGAAACGCTGTTTTCAGAGCTTTGAGTCTCTATCTTGAAAATACATGCAAAACACTTCAAACACATTAAAAAGTGTCTTTCTGCATTGCAAACATGATTTTATTCATGCACATAATAGATTTTTAATGTTGGATTGAGTTTCAGTAACATTGCATAAAACCACTTTCCTTCTGAGCAGCAACGCTGTTTTCAGGGCTTTGAGTCTCTAACTTGAAAATACATGCAAAACACTTCTAACACATTAAAAAGTGTCTTTCTGCATTGCAAACATCATTTTATTCATGCACATATTAGATTTTTAATGTTGGATTGAGTTTTAGTAACATTGCATAAACTCACTTTTTTCTTCTGAGCAGAAACGCTGTTTTCAGAGCTTTGAGTCTCTAACTTGAAAATACATGCAAAACACTTCTAACACATTAATAAGTGTCTTTCTGCATTGCAAACATGATTTTATTCATGCACATAATAGATTTTTAATGTTGGATTGAGTTTCAGTAACATTGCATAAACCCACTTTTTTCTTCTGAGCAGAAACGCTGTTTTCAGAGCTTTGAGTCTCTAACTTGAAAATACATGCAAAACACTTCTAACACATTAGAAAGTGTCTTTCTGCATTGCAAACATGATTTTATTCATGCACATAATAGATTTTTAATGTTGGATTGAGTTTCAGTAACATTGCATAAAACCACTTTTTTCTTCTGAGCAGAAACGCTGTTTTCAGAGCTTTGAGTCTCTAACTTGAAAATGCATGCAAAACACTTCTAACACATTAAAAAGTGTCTTTCTGCATTGCAAACATGATTTTATTCATGCACATAATAGATTTTTAATGTTGGATTGAGTTTCAGTAACATTGCATAAACCCACTTTTTTCTTCTGAGCAGAAACGCTGTTTTCAGAGCTTTGAGTCTCTAACTTGAAAATGCATGCAAAACACTTCTAACACATTAAAAAGTGTCTTTCTGCATTGCAAACATGATTTTATTCATGCACATAATAGATTTTTAATGTTGGATTGAGTTTCAGTAACATTGCATAAAACCACTTTCCTTCTGAGCAGCAACGCTGTTTTCAGGGCTTTGAGTCTCTAACTTGAAAATACATGCAAAACACTTCTAACACATTAAAAAGTGTCTTTCTGAATTGCAAACATCATTTTATTCATGCACATATTAGATTTTTAATGTTGGATTGAGTTTCAGTAACATTGCATAAACTCAATTTTTTCTTCTGAGCAGAAACGCTGTTTTCAGAGCTTTGAGTCTCTAACTTGAAAATACATGCAAAACACTTCTAACACATTAGAAAGTGTCTTTCTGCATTGCAAACATGATTTTATCCATGCACATAATAGATTTTTAATGTTGGATTGAGTTTCAGTAACATTGCATAAAACCACTCTCCTTCTGAGCAGAAACGCTGTTTTCAGAGCTTTGAGTCACTAACTTGAAAATACATGCAAAACACTTCTAACACATTAATAAGTGTCTTTCTGCATTGCAAACATGATTTTATTCATGCACATAATAGATTTTTAATGTTGGATTGAGTTTCAGTAACATTGCATAAACTGTTTTCCTTCTGAGCAGAAACGCTGTTTTCATAGCTTTGAGTCTCTAACTTGAAAATACATGCAAAACACTTCTAACACATTAATAAGTGTCTTTCTGCATTGCAAACATGATTTTATTCATGCACATAATAGATTTTTAATGTTGGATTGAGTTTCAGTAACATTGCATAAACCCACTTTTCTTCTGAGCAGAAACGCTGTTTTCAGAGCTTTGAGTCTCTATCTTGAAAATACATGCAAAACACTTCAAACACATTAAAAAGTGTCTTTCTGCATTGCAAACATGATTTTATTCATGCACATAATAGATTTTTAATGTTGGATTGAGTTTCAGTAACATTGCATAAAACCACTTTCCTTCTGAGCAGCAACGCTGTTTTCAGGGCTTTGAGTCTCTAACTTGAAAATACATGCAAAACACTTCTAACACATTAAAAAGTGTCTTTCTGCATTGCAAACATCATTTTATTCATGCACATATTAGATTTTTAATGTTGGATTGAGTTTTAGTAACATTGCATAAACTCACTTTTTTCTTCTGAGCAGAAACGCTGTTTTCAGAGCTTTGAGTCTCTAACTTGAAAATACATGCAAAACACTTCTAACACATTAATAAGTGTCTTTCTGCATTGCAAACATGATTTTATTCATGCACATAATAGATTTTTAATGTTGGATTGAGTTTCAGTAACATTGCATAAACCCACTTTTTTCTTCTGAGCAGAAACGCTGTTTTCAGAGCTTTGAGTCTCTAACTTGAAAATACATGCAAAACACTTCTAACACATTAGAAAGTGTCTTTCTGCATTGCAAACAT
Organism: Garra rufa; assembly: GCF_049309525.1. Taxonomy (NCBI): domain Eukaryota; kingdom Metazoa; phylum Chordata; class Actinopteri; order Cypriniformes; family Cyprinidae; genus Garra; species Garra rufa. The sequence continues at coordinate 17,905,920 of NC_133369.1, read as the reverse complement.
GATTTTATTCATGCACATAATAGATTTTTAATGTTGGATTGAGTTTCAGTAACATTGCATAAAACCACTTTTTTCTTCTGAGCAGAAACGCTGTTTTCAGAGCTTTGAGTCTCTAACTTGAAAATGCATGCAAAACACTTCTAACACATTAAAAAGTGTCTTTCTGCATTGCAAACATGATTTTATTCATGCACATAATAGATTTTTAATGTTGGATTGAGTTTCAGTAACATTGCATAAACCCACTTTTTTCTTCTGAGCAGAAACGCTGTTTTCAGAGCTTTGAGTCTCTAACTTGAAAATGCATGCAAAACACTTCTAACACATTAAAAAGTGTCTTTCTGCATTGCAAACATGATTTTATTCATGCACATAATAGATTTTTAATGTTGGATTGAGTTTCAGTAACATTGCATAAAACCACTTTCCTTCTGAGCAGCAACGCTGTTTTCAGGGCTTTGAGTCTCTAACTTGAAAATACATGCAAAACACTTCTAACACATTAAAAAGTGTCTTTCTGAATTGCAAACATCATTTTATTCATGCACATATTAGATTTTTAATGTTGGATTGAGTTTCAGTAACATTGCATAAACTCAATTTTTTCTTCTGAGCAGAAACGCTGTTTTCAGAGCTTTGAGTCTCTAACTTGAAAATGCATGCAAAACACTTCTAACACATTAAAAATTGTCTTTTTGCATTGCAAACATGATTTTATTCACGCACATAATAGATTTTTAATGTTGGATTGAGTTTCAGTAACATTGCATAAAACCACTTTTTTCTTCTGAGCAGAAACGCTGTTTTCAGAGCTTTGAGTCTCTAACTTGAAAATACATGCAAAACACTTCTAACACATTAATAAGTGTCTTTCTGCATTGCAAACTAGTGATGCGCGGGTCGGGGTTTTTTTCAACCCGCGGGTCCCGCAATTATGAAATTATTTGGCCCGCCCCAGCCCGCCCCGCAGTACTGTGTCTATTTTTACAACCCGCCCCGCCCCGCACCCGCGACAATTAAATAGACATAATGCATTGTAATGCAAATGAAAACCGAAAGTGCTTTTCGCCCTTTAAACTGGCAACAATACTGTACGATTATGAATATGAACCATAAATCAAATCATATTAATAACAAGATAATCAGTGGTGTAACGTTAGTGGTGCCGGAAGAAATGTGGGTATATATGCTTCATTTATGAATATCGTTTTGAACTTTCTGTTTGAACGCATTCGTTTACTGGATCCTTGGACTGAAAGGTTTAAAGGTTCACTGGTTTAAGGAAGTTCTGATCATGAAAATCTGCTTCTTTTTATTTGTAAGATATTGTTTTCGTTATTATGTACTGTTTAAAATGACTAGGGTGCAGGAGACGCAGCGGGCGCAATAACCAAATACATTTCAAAGCAAGCCGGCGCCACAGTCCTGACTACATCATTGCTGTCTTTATTGTGTGTTTTTAGCGAATATTTACCATCATTCACATATGACTGGATGTGGTTGACTGTCATGATTTTGGCTAATGCAGGATAATGCGCATCAGAGGAGATTTAAATACGCATAGCACCAGGCCTGCAGAGCCGAATGAGCGTTCGCTTGATGCGCTTGTGGCTGGCAGCGGGAGCTGCTTGGCGCTTTCGTGACGTGACGTGTTGATAACCTTATTAAAGAACTTAATAAAATATGAAAATAGATAATCCCAAATATGTAATATAGGCTATAGGGAATTGCACGCAACATACATTGATTTTTTTATTTTATTTTGTATTTAATGACCCGCCCCAACCCGCCCCGCAAATAAAGTGACAGTTTCTTTACCCGCCCCAACCCGACCCGCGGGTTACCCGCGGGGCCCTCGGGTTATGAGACGACCCGCGCATCACTATTGCAAACATGATTTTATTCATGCACATAATAGATTTTTAATGTTGGATTGAGTTTCAGTAACTGCATAAAACCACTTTCCTTCTGAGCAGAAACGCTGTTTTCAGAGCTTTGAGTCTCTAACTTGAAAATACATGCAAAACACTTCTAACACATTAGAAAGTGTCTTTCTGCATTGCAAACATGATTTTATTCATGCACATAATAGATTTTTAATGTTGGATTGAGTTTCAGTAACATTGCATAAAACCACTCTCCTTCTGAGCAGAAACGCTGTTTTCAGAGCTTTGAGTCACTAACTTGAAAATACATGCAAAACACTTCTAACACATTAATAAGTGTCTTTCTGCATTGCAAACATGATTTTATTCATGCACATAATAGATTTCTAATCTTGGATTGATTTTCAGTAACATTGCATAAACCCACTTTTTTCTTCTGAGCAGAAACGCTGTTTTCAGAGCTTTGAGTCTCTAACTTGAAAATGCATGCAAAACACTTCTAACACATTAAAAAGTGCCTTTCTGCATTGCAAACATGATTTTATTCATGCACATAATAGATTTCTAATGTTGGATTGATTTTCAGTAACATTGCATAAAACCACTTTCCTTCTGAACAGAAACACTGTTTTCAGAGCTTTGAGTCTCTAACTTAAAAATACATGCAAAACACTTCTAACACATCAAAGAGTGTCTTTCTGCATTGCAAACATGATTTTTTTCATGCACATAATAGATTTCTAATGTTGGATTGAGTTTCAGTAACATTGCATAAACCCACTTTTTTCTTCTGAGCAGAAACGCTGTTTTCAGAGCTTTGAGTCTCTAACTTGAAAATGCATGCAAAACACTTCTAACACATTAAAAAGTGTCTTTCTGCATTGCAAACATGATTTTATTCATGCACATATTAGAATTTTAATGTTGGATTGATTTTCAGTAACATTGCATAAACCCACTTTTTTCTTCTGAGCAGAAACGCTGTTTTCAGAGCTTTGAGTCTCTAACTTGAAAATACATGCAAAACACTTCTAGCACATGAGAAAGTGTCTTTCTGCATTGCAAACATGATTTTATTCATGCACATAATAAATTTTTAATGTTGGATTGAGTTTCAGTAACATTGCATAAAACCACTTTCCTTCTGAGCAGAAACGCTGTTTTCATAGCTTTGAGTCTCTAACTTGAAAATACATGCAAAACACTTCTAACACATTAATAAGTGTCTTTCTGCATTGCAAACATGATTTTATTCATGCACATAATAGATTTTTAATGTTGGATTGAGTTTCAGTAACTGCATAAAACCACTTTCCTTCTGAGCAGAAATGCTGTTTTCAGAGCTTTGAGTCTCTATCTTGAAAATACATGCAAAACACTTCTAACACATTTAGAAAGTGTCTTTCTGCATTGCAAACATGATTTTATCCATGCACATAATAGATTTTTAATGTTGGATTGAGTTTCAGTAACATTGCATAAAACCACTCTCCTTCTGAGCAGAAACGCTGTTTTCAGAGCTTTGAGTCACTAACTTGAAAATACATGCAAAACACTTCTAACACATTAATAAGTGTCTTTCTGCATTGCAAACATGATTTTATTCATGCACATAATAGATTTTTAATGTTGGATTGAGTTTCAGTAACATTGCATAAAACCACTTTCCTTCTGAGCAGCAACGCTGTTTTCAGGGCTTTGAGTCTCTAACTTGAAAATACATGCAAAACACTTCTAACACATTAAAAAGTGTCTTTCTGCATTGCAAACATCATTTTATTCATGCACATATTAGATTTTTAATGTTGGATTGAGTTTCAGTAACATTGCATAAACCCACTTTTTTCTTCTGAGCAGAAACGCTGTTTTCAGAGCTTTGAGTCTCTAACTTGAAAATACATGCAAAACACTTCTAACACATCAGAAAGTGTCTTTCTGCATTGCAAACATGATTTTATTCATGCACATAATAGATTTTTAATGTTGGATTGAGTTTCAGTAACATTGCATAAAACCACTCTCCTTCTGAGCAGAAACGCTGTTTTCAGAGCTTTGAGTCTCTAACTTGAAAATGCATGCAAAACACTTCTAACACATTAAAAAGTGTCTTTCTGCATTGCAAACATGATTTTATTCATGCACATAATAGATTTTTAATGTTGGATTGAGTTTCAGTAACATTGCATAAACCCACTTTTTTCTTCTGAGCAGAAACGCTGTTTTCAGAGCTTTGAGTCTCTAACTTGAAAATGCATGCAAAACACTTCTAACACATTAAAAAGTGTCTTTCTGCATTGCAAACATGATTTTATTCATGCACATATTAGAATTTTAATGTTGGATTGATTTTCAGTAACATTGCATAAACCCACTTTTTTCTTCTGAGCAGAAACGCTGTTTTCAGAGCTTTGAGTCACTAACTTGAAAATACATGCAAAACACTTCTAACACATTAATAAGTGTCTTTCTGCATTGCAAACATGATTTTTTCATGCACATAATAGATTTTAATGTTGGATTGAGTTTCAGTAACATTGCATAAACCCACTTTTCTTCTGAGCAGAAACGCTGTTTTCAGAGCTTTGAGTCTCTATCTTGAAAATTCATGCAAAACACTTCAAACACATTAAAAAGTGTCTTTCTGCATTGCAAACATGATTTTATTCATGCACATAATAGATTTTTAATGTTGGATTGAGTTTCAGTAACATTGCATAAAACCACTTTCCTTCTGAGCAGCAACGCTGTTTTCAGGGCTTTGAGTCTCTAACTTGAAAATACATGCAAAACACTTCTAACACATTAAAAAGTGTCTTTCTGAATTGCAAACATCATTTTATTCATGCACATATTAGATTTTTAATGTTGGATTGAGTTTCAGTAACATTGCATAAACTCAATTTTTTCTTCTGAGCAGAAACGCTGTTTTCAGAGCTTTGAGTCTCTAACTTGAAAATGCATGCAAAACACTTCTAACACATTAAAAATTGTCTTTTTGCATTGCAAACATGATTTTATTCATGCACATAATAGATTTTTAATGTTGGATTGAGTTTCAGTAACATTGCATAAACCCACTTTTTTCTTCTGAGCAGAAACGTTGTTTTCAGAGCTTTGAGTCTCTAACTTGAAAATACATGCAAAACACTTCTAACACATGAGAAAGTGTCTTTCTGCATTGCAAACATGATTTTATTCATGCACATAATAAATTGTTAATGTTGGATTGAGTTTCAGTAACATTGCATAACGTCTAGGTTACGAAGGTAACCCAAGTTCCCCGAAGGAGGGAACGGAGACGTTACATTGGGATCTCGCCTGAGAGACCGATCATCTCTGAGCCTTATATAAAAAAGGCCAATTGCAAATTGGCGAGTGGACGTGCGCGTCGGCCACTCCCCCGCACATGCGGGTATATAAGAAGGCGGCGCGCATCACTCAAACAGGTTTTCGCTGAAGAGCCGTCAAGCCGGCGTCAGCGCGACGCCAGGGACGTGGCAGGGGAATGTAATGTCTCCGTTCCCTCCTTCGGGGAACGTGGGTTACCTTCGTAACCTAGACGTTACCCCTTCAGTCGAATCACTTCGACGTTACATTGGGAACAAGCCCATGGAAAAGGCCACGACCCTGAATCCGCGTTACGCAACAACTTCACGTGCTGACAAGTATACGTGCCGGCAGGCGAAGTGTAACGTAACCTTCCCAACGCCCTGGGGCCCAATAAGGGGGCCCACCAGGGATGCCAGTTGTACTGAAGCATGGGTTGGGGGGGCGGAGCACATGAAATTCTACATGTGGAAATAAGAATAATTCAATATATCCATAAAGGTTTTTAGGGATACACGAGGGAAACAGCGGTCTCCTCCGCTGGAATAAATAAAAACTAAGCCACAACCTGCGGGGCGAAGGAGACCCAGGCAGGATCACAGTGCAGGACTACTCCGCGCCTAGCCCTGACTGCGGGGCAGGAGGACCCAGGGTTCGCCGGAGGGAACATTCTGGGAAATAGCGCACGGATCCACGTGGGAATGGCGCAGCAAGCCGACACCAGCCGGTCTTCCCGCTCACCTGTGAGTCCTTATGTTAGGACACGGGAGAACGGCCTCTACGCAAGGTTGGAGAACCAAGCGAAGGTAGGGTGTCGCCCAGCCCGCAGCTTCCGGTTTATACATCTGCTGGTGAGGTGCCATGAACCAAGGATCACGGCTGTCCCTGGGTATAACAGGGAGAGGCATCTACCACCATTTAGCCAACCTCAGTTCGGGGAGCATTCCCTTTCTGCTGAATCCCGAGGCAGATGAAGCTGCTGGTGCGGCTGAAGTGCCGAGTGATTCAGTCTCACATATTTAACGACACAACATAGCACGACTGGGTCTGTCTCCTCCAGGGCAGAGCTTGCAGGTCCACCACCTGATCGCGGAAAGGCGTGGTGGGGACCTTGGGCACCGGGCCGGGGTCTCGACGGTAACGTGGAAGACGCCGGGCCCGAATTCTCGACACACTTTGCTGGCAGAAAAGCTTGTAGGCCCTCTTAATGGGAGCCAGGGCAGTCAGGAGCGCTGTCTTAATGACAGGAATTTTAGCTCGACTGAGGCCAGTGGCTCCAATGGAGCGACCCGCGGCCCTGAAGGCGACGGGGAGGTCCAAGAGGTATGAGGTGCGTGCTAAGCACCTCTGAGGAACCTGAGCTTGTCGGTAACCTACCCTCTTAAAGGAAGCCAGGGCAGTCAGGAGTGCTGTCTTAATGACAGGAATTCTAACTCGACTGAGGCCCGAGGCTCCTAAGGAGCAACCCGCGGCCCTGAAGGGCGACGGGGGGGTCCCAGAGGGTATGAGGCGTTACTTGACAGAGAAAACTTGTAGGTCTCCTGCCCTCTTAACGGGAGCCAGGGCGGTCAGGAGCGCTGTCTTGATGACAGTAATGCTAGCTCGACTGAGGCCAATGGCTCAATTGGAGCGTCCCGCGGCTCTGAAGGCGACGGGAAGGCCCCAAGAGGGTGTGGGGTGCGTTCTGGGCACCTCTGGGAAACCTCACGGCCAGTGAATGCTTACCTACTTAGCTCCATCTACTGCATGTGATACGCGGCGAAGCAGCGGCATATACTTAAAGAGTGAGGGGACAGTCTGCGCTCAAACTCTCCTGCAGGAAGGGAAGCATACTGCAACCGTGTAACTCTGTGGAAAGCCAGCAAATAGACCTCATCTCAGTGCGAGCCTGCCTCTAGTCAAGGGAGCTCGGACTGAGTGATAATTGTATCACGGCCTGAGAAGACCGGAGAGGTCTGGGTGTCATACCGTGCCCTACAGGGAGGGACTGCCGCGAGGGAACGGTTACTAGACCTGAGTCCGGGTGGGCCATTCTTGTAGCGCAACCAACAGACTTACTCCTCGTCCTCCCTGGACTTGCACAGAGTCTGTGCAAGGAGGCTCACTGGGGAAGGGCGTACTTGGGCCCCGGAGGTCAGCTGAGTGCCAGCGCTACTCTGAAGGAGGCAGCTGGCAGTGAGAGCAATCGGGGGCGAGCGGATGTGGCTGGCCTACCGATATGCTCCAAACTAGCTGCGTCACGGGGTGGAGTCGCCATCCTGCAGGTGGTGGACTGCCGTGAGAGCCGATAGGCTGCACGGTTGAGTTTACCTGCTTCAAGTGAATGGCAAGTAGCAAAATGTGCCACGTACTCCCTGGGAGCAGATGGAGAGGCTGTAAGCCTCTGTCGTACATGGCAACCCAACCCGTGGTAAGCCACGGGCTGGCTTGTCGGCCAAACTGCGGGAAAACGCCAGTCCGGAGTGGGCCGAGATGCCATGCCCATCCTGGGACTCGATCGTGCTGAAGCGGTCTCACATGAACAAGCTTAGCGGCTCTTGGCGGCTAGAGCTGTCATGTGCCCCAGGAGCCTCAGTTGAGAGGACCGCTATGTTGTGCCTGATTGACTCAGGAACTACAGCACTGACTGCGCGCTCTAGGTAGTAAGGCGGGCTGTCTTAAGGACCGAGTCGGGCTCCCGACCGAGGAAACGAATTCCCTCGGTTGGCCTGAAGGACCAGATGGCGGGGGTGCCGAGGCACCAAGTCCCTATGTTCGCACAACGGAACTCACGAGTGGGCTGGTAAAGCACCAGTCGAAGAGACGGTTGAAGACGCGAATACCTGTCTGCCGAAAAGGGGACAGGGGAGCTCCCATGGCCTAAAGAAGGCAGGAAGGAGAGGGACTAGCCAAATGGAAGCACCTAGCGCTGAGCGCTCGACCCCCGGGGCAGACCGCCGGAGGGGTGTGCGCCGGGGAAGATCGAGACGTGACAGCGGGTGCCCTTCAGGCAGATGGCTGCAACCCAGCCCTGGAGACGGAAACATACCTGTATGTGCTTCGTCGTGAGCGAGTGTGCCGACAGCTTGAAAGGGATCGGGACAGAGCTCCATCCAGGGCGGGTATTAAACCACCACACTAACTGGACACGTGAAGTCGAGACTGAAAGGTCCCGACCTCGTCCCGGGGGAGGGACAGGCTGGATCGCGTCCTTCGCCAGTAGGAACGCGACCTCCGCAAGCAGAACAGAGGCACGCCTGCCCGAATAAGAAAGTAAGGGGTACCTCTGAGTCTGGGCGGACGCCTGGGGCCGGGCCGTACCGTCCGTATCAACCATCGTAGTGGTATCAAGGGAACGTTGACCGACGTGACCGTGGTGGGGCAGCCTAGGGGGAGACAGGGAAGGAGACAGAACCCAGAAGGATGAACGTCCTGGAGAAGTGTCTAACTGCACTAAGCAGTGCTTACCTTCTTCCCTGGATCCCGCGCTGGAGAAGGCCGGCCGCGAGTCTGGTTCCGAGGAGTGTAAGTGCTGCTCAGAAGGAAACTCGAGGCCGAAGCCAGAGGTGAGAAATTTGCTCTTTTTGAGAAAAAGTGGGTACCGTCGACGAAAGCCGACGGCAGCATTGAAGTACACAGTGGCTCCCGGCCCTCCACCGGGAGCGGGGAGCGTAGATTGTTAGCATCCCCTAAGGAGCAGTCTCAATCACCTCTGGAGGCCCGCGTCAGGGACGTTTCGCAGTTTTCTTGCGGGTGTTTCGGGCCGATCCCTGTGCCGCGGGCGGCGCCACTCTCCTGCGGCTGGCTCTGCGCTTGCGGGCCCTTCTCGCCGACCTGGCGTCGTGGGCCTCCGCGGTGGGGCGAGCCGTAGATGTTGCGGCCGCAGGGGGGCGCCCTCGGCGACGTGCAGGCGGAGGCGGTGCCTCCGGCGGCGGGATGGAAGCATCGCGGCGGGGCAGGATGTGAAACGCCTCCGTCTGTCTCTGGGCTGCCGAGAACTGCTGGGCAAAGTCCTCGACAGAGTCGCCGAATAGGCCCCTCTGGGAGATGGGAGCGTCGAGAAAGCGTGCTTTGTCGGCATCTGCCATCTGGGCCAGAGAGAGCCACAGGTGTCGCTCCTGGACCACAGCCGTGGACATCACCTGACCAAGGGCCCGCGCCGCGACCTTCGTCGCACGAAGGGCGAAGTCGGTGGCAGCGCGGAGTTCCTGCATCGTACCTTGGTCGGGACCACCCTCGTGCAGCTGTTTCAACCCCTTGGCCTGGTAGACCTGCAGGGTTGCCATCGCATGCAGGGCCGAGGCGGCCTGGCCCGCAGCGTGAAAAGCGCGGCCCGCAAGGGCGGACGAGCGCTCACACGCCTTGGACGGGAGACGCGGCCGGCCCCGCCAGGTGGCAGCGCCACGCGGGCAAAGTTGCACCGCCATAGCGCGCTCGACCTGGGGAACCGACGCATACCCCCTGGCCGCCCCGCCATCAAGGGTGGCGAGGGGAGAGGAGCCGGGCAGCGGGCGAGATGAAAAAGGGCGCCCGCCAGGTCTTAACCAGCTCCTCGTGCACCTCCGGGAAGAATGGCACCGGGGGAGGGCGAGGCGATGCCGCCGGAGCCGTCCCCAGGAACCAGTCGCCCAGCCGAGAAGGATCGGCCGAGGCCGATGGAGTAACCTCCAGGCCGATCCCCCTGGCGGCTCGGAGGAGCATAGCCGAGAGCTCGGAGTCTGCCTCCGACGGGGCAGCAACCACGGAGGGGCGCTGCGCCGCCGGAAGAGCGTCCTCACTCCCTGACTCTCCCTCTGACGCAGCGTCAGACATCTCTTCCTCCTGTGGAGCGCCAAAGGAGACGCCCAGCCCGGCTGGCGGGGAGGCGTACTGCTTCGGCATCTCGACGGGGGTACGCTGGCGGGCGGAAGACCGCAGGGCTTTTGGAGCCGGCGGAACGTTCGGCACCGTGACTCGAAATTCCCCCTCGTGCCTCGCCACAGCGGCGGAAAAACTCCGCGGGCCGTGGGGCGCGAAGGGGGGCCTGCCCGCGAGCGAGCGGCGAGTCCTCAGCATACCCATGGTCATGCTTTCGCAATGAATGCACGAACCATCCGTGAAAGCTGCCTCAGCATGTTCGATGCCCAGACATACGAAGCAGCTTTCATGTCCGTCCAGTGAGGTGAGGTAACCACCGCACCCAGAAGCGCACGGCCGGAAAGCCATTCTGAAAAGAACGTCTTTACACAGCCGTGAGAAATTGCTCTTTTAGTCCCGGTCTGCCCAGGGAGGAAACCGCGGCACCACTGTGCACTCAATGGGGCTTGCTCGCTGGAGAGCAGGAGGCTTTTTGTGGCCGTGAAAACGGCCGCCCACAGGACCCCGCTGGCGGCGCCGAGAAATTCACTCTTTTAGTTTGTCTCTTTCAATCGGCGCACACCAGCAGAGAGAGCAGCAGGAACGTGAAGTTTTCCTTTTTCTTCAGGAGAGAAGGCTTGAGCATACCGGCTCTGAAAGCAAAAGTCTGTTTGAGTGATGCGCGCCACCTTCTTATATATACCCGCATGTGCGGGGGAGTGGCCGACGCGCACGTCCACTCGCCAATTTGCAATTGGCCTTTTTTATATAAGGCTCAGAGATGATCGGTCTCTCAGGCGAGATCCCAATGTAACGTCGAAGTGATTCGACTGAAGGGGTAAAACCACTTTCCTTCTGAGCAGAAACGCTGTTTTCAGAGCTTTGAGTCTCTAACTTGAAAATGCATGCAAAACACTTCTAACACATTAAAAAGTGTCTTTCTGCATTGCAAACATGATTTTATTCATGCACATATTTGAATTTTAATGTTGGATTGATTTTCAGTAACATTGCATAAACCCACTTTTTTTTCTGAGCAGAAACGCTGTTCCCTTTTGAGAGCTACACTCGATGCTGCGCTTGCTAAAGCGCTATGGGAACGTCTTTATTCGTGACCAGCTGTGAATAATGTGTGTAACACGTCAACAGAGTTGACCCGGAGGTATTATAGCCTCGGTTGATGACGTCATCAGAGCGCACCGTGACACGAGGCTATAAATAGATGAGCCGCAGGTGCATCGTCAGGTCTTTTGTCTTCAGATCATTCTGTGCGTGTGTGTGGCAAGAACTCTCTTTCTCTCTCTCAAATCATTCTTGATCTTGTTAGGAGTTAGTTTTCAGCAGGCAGTGTGCAGAAATTTCAAATCTCATTTCTCTATCTTTCTCTCTTCTGCTAAAAGAGTTTATAGAGTAAAATGAGTCAACAAAGCAATAAGCGTTGTGTTCCTCCATGCTCTCGCCCTATGACTGAGCTGGATACACACGATTATTGTTTTGTTTGTTTGGGGGAAGAGCATGCAGTTCTGGCGTTAGAGAAAGGCGGCTGCGAGCATTGTGACCAGCTTACTGTCAAAATGCTTCGTGCCCGTCTGAACTATTTCCAGTCTGCACCCACATTAACATCGTGGGGCTCGCATATGGATTTGGTTCACGAGCAAGAGACGGGTCCGTCCCTTTCGCTTGCCGTGTCACCAGATCCGCACATTCCTCCTCGTGATATCGAAGCGCGCTCCGGTGCTTCTTCGGTTCACGAGGTGGATGAATTCTCTCTTGGTTCGTCAGACCACGAGCAACCACCTTCTGAATATTCCTCTCGCGGAGGTAAATCCACTGAGGAATTGATTGAGGTGATTACTCGTGCCGTGGCCAGGTTGCAGCTTGACTGGCCACGCGAACAAGAGACCCCCAAACGCAGTAAGCTTGAGGATAGGTTTCTGTCCGGTGGCAAAGGGGAGAAAGCTCAACATCAGTTTCTCCCCTTTTTCGAGGACCTCCATGACGAGCTGTCTAAGTCATGGAGTAAACCTTATACTTCTCGTGTGTTTCTGCCCTCGACGTCGACTTTTTCGACTATCGTGGGTGCAAATGCACGGGGGTATTCGGAGATGCCCCGGGTTGAAGAGACGCTTGCGAGCTATCTCTCCCCCGCGTCGGCAACTTCGATGAAGAAACCTACCCTCCCCACTAAACCATGTCGAATTACATCAACTTTAGTGGGAAAAGCTTACCAAGCTGCAGGTCAGGCTGGTGCTGCTCTGCACACAATGTCTGTGTTGCAAGCGTACCAGGCTGACCTTTTGAAGGACTTGAGTGTGGGCAGTACCATCGACGAGGAAGCGTTCTGGGAGCTTCGTCGAGCCACAGACCTGTCTCTCCGTGCGACCAAGCAAACGGCCCGTGCTATCGGTCGCTCAATGAGTGCTTTAGTCAGCACGGAGAGGCACCTGTGGCTGAATCTAACAGGAATTAAAGAAAAAGATCGTATATTCCTGTTGGATTCTCCTGTTTCTCCCTCTGGCTTATTTGGCGACTCTGTTAATTCAGTAGTCGCCAGATATAAAGAGGTGAAGAAGCACGAGGAAGCATTCGGCCAATTCCTTCCTCGCCGCACTCAAGGGGAGGGGCTGTCTGCCACCCAGCCTCGCCCCGGTCCTTCAAAACCTAGGGAAGTCCAAAAGCTGAGCGTGGCTGAGCGCGCCCCCCCTCGTGGGAATTGGAGGGTTCGCCACGTTCAGCAAAATCCCAAGCCGGACCTCAGGACTTTCATTAACAAAAAGAAGAAGTCCTAATGGTCCGGCAATCAGTGGGGTAGCCCCCCCTCGCGGAAGGGGGCGCAGTTAGATCTTGTCGCCCCTTCCTATATAACATCATAAAACTCTCCTTCCCCGCCACTTCGTGTGTTTCGGGGGGCAGAAGTTTCCAGTGAAATGTTGGATGTTCCGTTGCTTCCAGCTGTCATCCTGGACGCGGAACATCTGACACCCCCTCAAAAGGAAGTATCAAAATTATACCACTCTCAGAGAGTCTGGCAGCATGAAAATCTCTGTCAGGCATCTCCCTTTGGGTGCTAAAGACAGTAAAATACAGAATTCAATTCTATTATCATCCTCTGCGTTTCAACGGCGTGGTTTCTCACTTCCGTGAAGCCGGAGTTGATGCACGTATTGTCACAAGAGCTACAATCTCTTTTGAGCACAGAGGCCATATAACATGTTCCTCTGCCAGAGAGAAAGTCAGACTGTTACAGCAGATACTTCCTGGTTCTCAAGTAAGATGGGGGACTGCGTCCAATCTTAGATCTTTGAGGCTTAAACCATTCAGTCAAAGCACTCAAGTTCAGGATGTTAATTATCAATTTGGTTGTGAATCAAATTCAACATTGCGTTTGGTTTGTCACAATCGATCTGAAGGACGCATATATATATATATATTGTTTTGCGGTGCTCAATTTCCTACACCTTCTACCTTATTTTGTTTATTCTCAGGTTAGGTAAAGATAGTCGAATCTGCCCTATCGTATAAGTAATTTTCATACTCACACCATAGGCTTCAGAAGACTCCTCCGTGGTCTGTTCAGTTCAAGTCTATCAATCAGAGTCTTTTGGCAGGCAGGCTTCTTGGTTATAATAAAGTATAATTTTATTGTCTATAGGTTATATATTTTACATACAAATACTATTATATAAAATAAAGAAATAAAAAAGAAAATAAATTGCTATCTTAGTCGTTCGAAGGCTTCAATGGCAGGTCGTCATGTCAGGTCGTCTGGCACCGGAGAAGCTGTTGCAGAACCAGCATCTGATGCCCTCTTCGTACTTCAGTCTTTTATACCCAGCAGGTGCATTCCAATGTCCTTTTTGGAAATCCCCTAAGAAAGTACCTATATAACCTCTCTGCATCTTCGCATTCTTTCTTCTCCGGATTCTTCTCCTCTGCTTCACTCTACGCCTGTCTACTACAGAACACTCGACGGTAACATTTGAATTCCTCTTGGTCATTCTTTTTAGCAAAGCTCTTTCTAATACATGTTTGTTTCCTATCTATGTTCTTGCTAGTACATGTTATAAACCTTTTCTTAATAAATGCTTTAAAACAACAAGTATGGTGTTTTACTTAATAAACTACTTTCAATAAAACGTATACAATACAAATGTGTGGTGTCTTTCTTAATAAACAACTCTCAATAAAACGTATACAATACAAATGTGTGGTGTCTTTCTTAATAAACAACTCTCAATAAAATGTATACAATACAAATGTGTGGTGTCTTTCTTAATAAACAACTCTCAATAAAACGTATACAATACAAATGTGGGGTGTCTTTCTTAATAAAGCTAACACAATACAAGTGTTATATAGAAGAAAAGGACATACTTGCAACAGGAAAATTGCATATTTCATTAACACCCCAGTCTTGCAAGTTTGTTCTGCATCTTGAAACCCATGTATGGCATGTAACATTTCTTATTCTTGACACATTTGCTTAGTCTAGTATACACTTGTCTTGACTCCGTAACAACGTTCATTTGGAATATGTTCATATATTGATCCACCCAGGGTCATTTGTTCTTAGGCCATATAATTTTACTTTCTATAATTTTTTTTTTTTCCCACTCACAATATCACCAGTTGGCCAAATTTTGATGTTTTGTTTTAATATTGCCCAAATTTTTGTCTCATCAATTTCCCATCAGTAATTTCATGATAACATGTTCCAATCAATTGTCCCTTAGAGTCTTCACAAATAAACGTGCGGCTCCTTCCATTAATCAGACATGTTTTACAAATGTTAACCAATGGAATTCTGGATCTAGGTATAAATACCGTCCCAGTGGCCGTCTACGTCATTTTGAAGCTCTGTCGAGACGTTTGTGTCTAGGGTGGCTGTTCTTTCATCTCCAGCAACTCCCTCAATGTTTTCATCTATGAAATAAACACTTCATCAAATTTCACTACTTTGTTAACATCATTGGTGTACTTGCCATGCAACTCATGCACTAAAAGCAAGTCATCATTTAGCCAACTTTTGTGAGCACTTAAGTCATTGTACCAGTATCTGGCCTCTGGGTGGAGCAACTTCAGTTTACTCTTGCATTGTTTAAATACATCTGTACTCAGGAATGTGATCAACTTGTGTGATCTTACACAGTTTTCCATTGTTCCATCATCATCATTAAACCAGGCTATTACTTTACATCTTTTAAAGCAATTTTTACACAGATCTCCCATAAAAAATCTAGTTTTCTGAATAAATAACATCTGATGATAACACATGCATTCATCTTCTCTAACAGCAATACAGTAGTTCGGATTTCGTGACAACAGTTGACCTTGCAGTTCTTTTAAACTCCTATAAAATATATTACAATTCAAAGTATCGCTATACATACTTTTACTTATTTCTTTTATTCTTATGTTTAGCTGTTGCCAATGAACAACATTATTCTTTCTTAGACAGAATAAATATATAATTACCATTTGGTCGAAATGATCAAGTCCTTCTAAGACAGACTCTGCAGTCATCATTCTGCTATGTGCCATATATTCTCTTCGTGTTGGCAAATTAAGTCTTGGTGTGTCCTTAAGTCTTGAAGTGTTCTGTCTTTATGTTACTAGACATATGAGGTCTTATAGGATCTAGGTTTGACAACACCCACTTTATCAGGTGCATGAATAGTTGAATGTAAATTAGTGTCGGGGTTATTTTACACCCTTTTTACACTTTTTCATTATCCTACAGATTCTGAAACAAATCATTCTTATCAGTTTTCTCCAAAATGATTAAAACCAACAGTCCAATTATTGTGATTAATATCACATGAAAATTACTCATGATCCACTTCAAATTTCTATAGGTACTTTTTGACATTCCTCCAAGAAATAAAAAGTTCCTTTGTACTTTGTATTTGTATTTTTTTATTTTTAGAGACCTTACTCTCTTCAATTCCCCTTCTGTACCTTTAGTTTTCTCTGGGTTACTACTTTCTTTAAAATAATGTTTTTTTTAGCCACTATGAAATATATGAAATGTGGGCTAGCATCTGCATATATCGCCTTATCAGTGTTAATGGTCTTGGATAGCAACCTACTAATTCCCTGATTCATATTATTTCTGTTGCTATCTTTTGTTTGCCCATCACAAAATTCCAGTTTCTTTTATATCATAACAATATCTCACCATCCAAAATAGTTTCAGATGAACTAATCCTTTGTTATGTCCAAATCACCTCTGAAACTTCTTATCAGTTTAGAAGCCATATTTGGCTCATCTTCTTTCCTATAAGATTCTGGAATCTCTTCAGGAATAACCCATGTATTTATTTGTTTATCGTTCTCAACTCTTATTCAAACTATAGGTATTGGATATTCCTTCCCTAACTTCTTGGTATCATACTGTACTCTAGCTCGATAATTTCCTACTGTGGATCATTTTATTGGACCCTTAATTTTAATTGGAATTATCTTTCCATACTCACTCATTGCTACTTCTTGCAGCAAATCAAACAGTCTAAACTGTATTATCATCTGTTCAGTCATCGTGTTATTCTTCGTTATCAGATTTCTCCACAACAGTGGTTGTTTTAACATTGTTTAAATTTTTACTCCTTGACTTTTAACTCCATCTCCATCTGAGAATATTATCCAATAACTGTCTTTGACTTTTGCCCTTATTCCTGCTCTGTGACTATAACTCTCATCACCTCTTCACTGCCCTGCCCACATATACAGCTGACCTAATGTAACACTCTGACCGTGCAAGCTTGGTTTTTAAATCTTTTATTTAATATTTCTAGTACTTTAAAATGCCACATCACATGTAATTTCCAATTGTATCTATTCTTGGTTCATTCCTTAAAACTATTGTCAGGGCACTCTTACCAGTATTTATCTATTATAATACTGATTTGACAAAAGGTTCTTTTCTCTTTTAAAATGCTTAATTTGTCCTAGAGCTATTTCAACTTCCCTAATAGATTGGCCATACCCTCCTAGACCGGGAAATGGATTTCTTAACCTTTGCTCTCAAACTTTCATATAATGTATATATTTTCGTTTGCAAACAGCTCTTTACACTCTAATGTTTTTCATTTATCTTTTCTTGTTGTTATTCATCTAAGGGTAACATTTTATGATGTTCTATGTTAAATCCTTCTTTTTCTGACTTTCAAGTGAAATCTTTGTTTATCACTAAGGTTGTCAATTTCATAGTCTGGATAAGTGGTACCTTATCCCTGTATCTCTTGATCTATTACAGTCGCATTCCTATCGCTTTTTCTCAAACTACAAATTACTACTATAAGTATAGCTAGTTATCATTGTTACTACAAAGTTTAGTTTGCTTAAGCAGACCTTTTTCCATTTTCACACTATTCTGCTATATTTCCCTCTGCTCGTCCATTTTGTTTCAGTTCCCGTTATTTTGTATCATACAACAGAAAATGGAGTGCTCTGGAATCTCCCTTAGTCGTTAATCATTCGTTTCCTCACATTCCAGCACTTGCTTCTGGATCTAAAGCTTCAACTCTGAAGTTGTTTTGTGTGTTAGAAGACTTTTCTCTATTGACTGGGCTTTCTTCCCCTTCTAAAAGTCTGATCAACACTCAAAACATTCTATTATTTGTTCCCCTTCTTTGGGGGTTATTTCCAATTCATTATTTAATTGATGAATTGTATACTTACGGTGCCAGACGACCAGACCACTGCCGGTAAATATTCGTTGTTCACTCACTGCCTCTTTTTCTTGCTCTGCCATTTACTCAGACTCTAGTTTAGTGTTGAATTCTATTCTTCATTTTTCACTAAACATAGTTTCTCTTAACTTTGGTCCATCCAGAGACATACTATTATTGCTTCCTTAACTTACTAATTTCTGTCTTTCACATTTGTACACTAGAGTAAAGCTGCTCTGTTTCTTTTTATGCATTTCACTGCATTTACATTGCACTCTAGAAACAGGGTTATTTTTCTTTCTCTTGGATTTCTTTTCCAAGTGTGGCAGGATAAAATGAGAGCTTGGTCTATTGGCCGGAGGGGGGTGTGGTTAGTAGATTGATAAGGGGAACGGTCTATTTAAGGGCTTTTACTTTGACGGGTGTGGACGTGCCTGACTGATTCTTGCTCCTCCCTTTCCTGGCGTGGCACTTTCCGTTTCCGTTCCTGCTCGTATCCAGGTATGATGAGATGCTGCTACAGTGTAACTGGGTGACTAGTTTAAAAGCTAATATGTACTATTTATAGGTTAATTATAACTGCGTGGCGGTATAGGCGGGTGGCAAGCTCGTGTCGGTGTTCGCCTTCAGGTATGTGTATTCACATTGAGTCTAGTAATCACTGTTTCGGCTGCGATATTTATTGTATCATTTATACTAACAGCAGCGTAAGAAGGGTAGGAATGCCGGGCGGTAGATTGAGCTGCAACATTTGTTGTGAGTAACCATACAGCGTCACGTTTGGTGGTTGTTTGACCCAACGTAAGTATGCATTTTGCCTTTTCTTTTTTTCGGTTAATAGCTGTAGTTTAATGTTTGCTTTTTTTTCTGGTATTAGGTTTGGAGTGAAGAATATTACGAATTTTATGCTCCATTCTTAGTGGCATCGCTACATGAGACACCGTTGCTGTTTTGCTTAATATGGATATGCGTTGCTGTTTGTTTGTGAACATTAATGCTGCTTCGCCTTCTGTTTTGCTGTCTTGTGGGCCGTTTGGCTGAGAGCTACAAGCTTTGAGCCTATTAGGCTGTTCTGAATCTTTATTTTGATTTGTTTTCAAGGGTAGTTTTGCTTTCGTTTGTTTGTATTGGATTGCTTTATTAGATTTATTTTCTTGTAATAGTGTTCTTTAACTTTTGTTTATTATTGAAGTTGTGTCAGTTGTGATTTATTTTTTTTGGTAGTATTACTACCGACCGACTTATTCCTTTTTTTTCTTTTGTTTTGTGTATTGCATTGTGATACTAATTGTGTGTTTTTCATTTTTGGTTTTGTTAATTTACTGTCTTTAGGCACTGGTATCTGCTCCTGTTGCAGTTAGGGTTGCGAGGAGACTTGAGTGCTATAGTCCATATACCATCGAGTTTGTAAACATTTTTGGGTTTCTCTTTTTTTTGTATTTATAGTTTAATTGTTATTTGTAACCTGTGTGTGTGTTTGCCTTCTTTCTGTTTAGGAGCTGGTGAAGTTTGGAGCAGGGGAGGCTAGCTGCGCAGTCCGGGACGTGTACTTCACTGTGTTTTGGGTGTGTCAACACAATCTTCTTGCAGTGGGTGTGTGGTGCCATTTTTGGTGTGAATTTGGGTGGGTTTGGATGACCTCCTGAGTTGCAGCCGGCCTGCCTTGTTCCTGCTTAACCCAGCCTTATCAACGTATCCTTATATAATCCTTGTTTGTGTGTGTTTCATTGGACAGACCATTTTAGTGACCCCTTTTTTTTATAATAAAATATCTTTTGTATTGGCACCCACGTCTCATTTTATTCTTAATTCTTTGCCCTCAATTGGTAAAACTTACCTGTGTGTCTTTGTGGGAAGTATTTCCCTGGCGTAGTCGGATTGAAATAACTGTGAGGTACTGTCTCTTTCTGAAATTTAGCCCCGCCACACAAGAATTTACTTAGTTAAAATTAAATTTTTTTTTTACTCCAAAATCCATTTTCAGATGGCTCTATTGTTTGATTGCTATCCTACTCTTCTCACTATCTTATCCATTTTTATTGTTAAACTTCTAAAAAGGATAAGCTGACTTCTTATTGTCTAACTTTATTATTATTATTAGACATTATCTCTAACTTGACACTTTATTGTTTTTCTTTCTTTGATTTTCTAAGTCACTGTAATACAAGGCTTCGTCCATATATTCATTCCATCTCACATAATTGTGATTTGATCTATAATAAGTATAATGATATACTTCACTTGCATACTGCGATTTCATTTAATTCAGGAGTACAGCATAAAGCTTTATATACAACTCTATGTTTCTCTGAAAGTCAATCTTCTTACTCCCTTTGAATGAACTAAGTAGCGTAATTACATTTACACGGTTGAGGTCTAAACCAACTAGTTGTCTATTCTTCTAATGCTCTTATAATCACATTTGCAGATGCCTCTTTTAAGGATTTTGCCCAAATCCGACTTGAAAATTCATCTACTGCTATCAGCATGAATTTATTTCCTGACCTTGATTTAGGATTTAAAGGTCCAGCTATATCTAATGACCATTCTTGACTAACTCTTTCTGGTGTAATTTTACCATAGTCATTTCTTATAGCTTCATTGTATCTTTTTTGCATACAATTTTTACATTTTAGTCCTATTTGTCTATATTTTTCTTCTAATTGGCAATAGTTATATAATTGTCAGATAAAACTTTGCCTATTTAGGTTTATACTGGGATTTTTCATGTATTTTTCATGTATATGTATTTTCTAAACAGTATTATTGTTTTCTCTGACTACAATTATTCTTCTTAATTTTGCTAACATGTCTACCTCGCAGTTTCCTTGAGCTACTTCTGTGTCATCTAAGGAATGTATAGTTTGATGAATAACTATCGGATCTAACTCTCATATTAGATCATAAATTTCCTTCTAGTTCACTATGTTCAACAGGTTTTCCACTAAATTTTCTCTATATGTCTACGTTCTCATTTATTCTTGTTTTAACATATTTGCTATCTTTTATAAGAATAACCTAAGCTTTTATTAGCTTATTTTAATCTTACACAAGCTTTTAATAAAGCTATTATCTCTGCAATTTGAGTTATTCCGAGGACACAGCTCTCGTCTCTTAACTCTTCTCCTTTCTTTACTTGTATGATAAATGTCCAATGAGCTATATTAGCGTCCACGAGATTTTTTGACCTATCTGTGTACACTGTTATTCCTTTAAACACGTTTACTTTCATTTTCTGACATTTTTCTCTACCTCTATTTTATTTTATAGTTTAAACCTAACCAATCACTGTCATCTCAAATTCTGGGCTTTCGGATCTTTTATTTTTCATTAAATGTCCCGTTATTGCTTCATCTATGTTAATTAATATCTTCTGTCCTTGTGCTAGATCTTAACATTCTGCATATCTCTTACTAATTGCTGCTAGTTTCTTCTTGATAGGTAAAAATTTTTCTCTGGATTTTTCCAGCTTTCACATCTTTTACAAATTAGTATTTGTAATTACTTCTTTCATTTTTTGTTATTAAATAATAACCAGTTAAATCGCAATCTAAATTTACCTTTTAAGCCTTCTTATAATTTCATCCTTTCTTCTTTGACCTAAACTTAGAATTGTGTCTTTTAAGTCTTGTAGCATTTTCTCTGCTTTTTCAGCCCAACCTAATTTACTACCTTTCATTGTAGCATATTGGTTAAGCTTTTTACTAAGCTTAAGAACTATATCCCTTACATAATTCATAAGTCCCATCATTTGTTGTACTTTTTTAACCCTTTCTAAAGTTTTTAGATTTGTACTTCACTTTTTTATTCTTTGTGTAATTTCTCTATTCTCTGCTGATATCCAAAATCCTAAAAATTCACCCTTATCTGTCATTACTTTCTTAATGTTCGGTTTCAATCCTGCCTCCGCTTGGTGATTCACCACTTTCTTTACAGTTTTTACAAGTTTTTCCATTGTTATCAATGATTAATATATCACCACCATAAATCTCTAATTGCTTTAGTATTTCCTTATGAATAGTTTAGTAACTTCATTACGGTTTACATATTACTAAGTTTTTTGCAATTGTTTAAAAACATAATGTGTATTACTTAAAGTAAAAGCAGTTTTTTTTTTTCTGATTCTTTTCTGTTAATGGAATAGACCAAAAGCCATTCGCTAAATCTAGCTTTAGTTAGAAATCTTCAATTTTTAACCTTTTAACTGTGTCTCTAGCATTACTTACATAACGTCTATTTGGTGTCATTACTCTGTTCAATGCTTTACGATCTGTAACTAGTACGTTTTGTCTAGTTTTGGTACTAATTGTATGGGACTATTTTTTATCGCAGACTTAACTTCTTTAAGTACTCCCTGTTCTACTAGCTCATCTATTGTTTGATTTAATTCTTCTTTGGCCATTTTAATTTATTGGATATTGCCTTTGAGGCTTATGTATTCCACCTATTATTTCATGCGCCTATTCATCACTTATTTTTCCACAATCATTTTTATATTTTCTATACGGAGCTTTTCCCATGAATTGTATTAATTCATTTTTCGCTTCTTCTGATCCTATCATTTTGTTTCATATTCTATTTAATTCGGGTTCGATATCTACATTTTTTAATCTCAGGACCTTTTTTAGATTTCTAGCAGCTAATAAGCTTTCTATACCTTTTAACATCTTAATGCCGAATTTATCTCCTATTTGTTTCTTTTCTATATTTCTATTATAAGCTTGAATTAAAATACTATCTGTAAATTGTATTGGCTCTGTTATAGTGGTCACATCTGCTCCTGTATCCAAAAATACTCTCCTTCTAAATCAACAAATAAATGTTCTTCATATTCTATTACGGTCACAAATGTTCCGCTTTAACAGGCCAAGTGTCCTTCGTTGTGGTACTAAAAATTTTTTTATATTACTCCTGTTTCGTACCCTACATTTGACTGCTTATCTTTCTAGACAACTGTTGTTGTACTGTCTAACATGAGAAATCTACTACCTGAACACACATTAAATTTGATTTTTCTGTTTTACGCTTTTTGAATCACATGGTTTCTTTCTTCTAGAGTAATTTTTCTCCATCTATTTTCTGGAATATAACTTGATTTTTCCAAGATTACTTCCTATATATTTTTTTCCTATTCTTGTATTATTTTTCTCACCTCAATTTTTTTCTCTCTGTCTAATTTGAAAATGAGTATTATGTTTTTCCTTCACTCACTTTTGTATTCTGCTTTTGCAACAGATTAACTTTTTGTTGTTTTTGCCTACGCATATTTTGGGATTCTTCTTTTCACTATTCTTACATGGTGAGAACTCAGATCAAATTAGCTAGTCTCTCTTCTATTTATTTCTTAGCTACAGTATTCTAAAATTGCTATTAACTTATATCCGCCTGGAATATTTCATCCTACATCTCTTAACAACCTTACTTTATCTGTCATGGTATCTCTTCTTCTATCGATAACCATACACTTAACTCTGGAACTTGATCTTTGGACGCGTTTATTAACATTTCCTTCCACTGCGTATGTTTGTCCTCTGTCACGGTTAAATTCCTCACCCTCTCTATAACTGTTGCTGAAATTGCATGACCTATACATGTATGGACTAAAGCGAGTTATAGCTCCGCAACCTAAATTTGCATTCTCTGCCGCTTTTATAATCCGATCTGTATAAGCATTATGATTTTCTCCTGCCTTTTTAGATCCTATTTGCTTTCTAACTGCCTCCGTTAACTGAAGTTCTAATAACTTTGCCTGTATATCATTTTGCTCCTCTCTACTCTGTGTTGGAATTCTAATCGCTTCGCTGGAGTCTCCCACATTCCAGTGGCAGGTGTAAAAGGACCTCTCTCTTTTTCCCGTTCTTGGTCTGTCTCTTCGCTCTCACAACTCTCTGAAGTCCCTGATTTCTAGTTTTGCTATAGTCTGCCGACCCCTCACAGTATTCAACTCCCTCCTTATTTGCTTTAGTTCTACGTTTAAGTTTTTTTTTTTATCTCTTTTCCATCTCTCTAATTATTTTCTGTTAAATTCAAACCCTTTTGGCATATAATTTGTTTGGTCACTCTTCTTAATTGCAATCCACCTCCTTTTTTTTAATGTAGTCTTGTATCTTATCATATTTCTAACTCTATTTCACTACTTTTACTTTCTTTAGTTAGTGTTGACTAATAAGAGTCTTTTTATTTTCTTCTTTACTACTCATTTCTATTTCTTACTGGTTTTTCGGAGCTCCCTTCTATCTCTCTGTGGCAGAAACTGCCGTTCAGTGGTTTTTATTACTCCCTTTCTCTCATTGTAAGTTTGTTTTTAATTTTCTCTATTCTTGTTGTTCATTAACAGTCTTATTTTATCCAATGCCTTTCTAGTCTACTTATTTTTTCTAGTTAGCATTCCTTTATCACTGCTATTCCAAAATGTCTAAACTGTCCTATCCTTATTAAGGTTAAATGTATTATTTTAACCTCTCTACTGATTGCAATTTCAATCAAGGACTACATTATTGTTTTATCTTTTAATTTTGAGTATTTTATAGTACGCAACTTCGCCATGCAGTCTGTCATTACGGCATGCACTACAAAATTCCAGTAAGGCGATCCAGTCGTAATTCTAAAGGATCCTGGACTCTGTATACCTAACTATTTTTGTGTATTTTCTATCTCTCTTTACGCCTGTTCTTCTAGCAGTCTAGAAACGGCACTTATCTGTACGGGTTCTTTTTCAATAACCACAATTCCTCCTCTAGTTTCTTCTATTAACCCATCATACATTATAAATTCAATTTTGCCAATTTTTAATCCCTGTTTATTCAGCCTAAGTACTGATCCTGGCTATGGCATTATTAAGCTCTCTCTATTACTATTCTCAACCTCTTGTTTTCCTGAAAGATTTCCTTCTTCAGGTTTTAAGCTAATTGTTTCCTTATCTTCTTTTTTACTACTCTCCATTTTTACCTGCTTTCTTAGCACTGTATTATACTCTATTATTACTATGTTATTTTTTATTGAATAAAAATTCAATATAATTAAAACTGAGAATCACTATCTCATTTTTCTTAAACTTTACAGTTTTTAATGTCTCTGGATGGTTACCAAATTATCCCAAATCGTTTTTTCTTCTTTAAACCAACATTCTCTTCTTTTACGGCACTACTCTAACATACGCGTATTTAAGAATCTTTAGTCCTGCATACTTGTATGTTTCGGGGCTTCACCATCATTTAGTGGAGCGTCCCCCACTTGACAGTTTTATAGCCCCTTCTAAGTTTCACAAAAACTTAGCTAATCTCAGGAAGCGCTTTCCCTTCAGAGATTTTTAGTTTTGTGCGCGCACACAACCCTTTCTGGGTCGTATAAATAACTCGTTTTGAATTATTTTTAGTTTTCGAGTTTCCTATAGGTTTTCCCTACCTATTAAACTCTACATTTTCGTGCCTAAATCGTATTAGCTGAGTTGAGCAAGTGATCATTGATCCTGGCCAGAAATCAATGGTCAATATGCCCCCCCAACACGTTGGGCGCCATGTTTTGCGGTGCTCAATTTCCTACACCTTCTACCTTATTTTGTTTATTCTCAGGTTAGGTAAAGATAGTCGAATCTGCCCTATCGTATAAGTAATTTTCATACTCACACCATAGGCTTCAGAAGACTCCTCCGTGGTCTGTTCAGTTCAAGTCTATCAATCAGAGTCTTTTGGCAGGCAGGCTTCTTGGTTATAATAAAGTATAATTTTGTTGTCTATAGGTTATATATTTTACATACAAATACTATTATATAAAATAAAGAAATAAAAAAGAAAATAAATTGCTATCTTAGTCGTTCGAAGGCTTCAATGGCAGGTCGTCATGTCAGGTCGTCTGGCACCGGAGAAGCTGTTGCAGAACCAGCATCTGATGCCCTCTTCGTACTTCAGTCTTTTATACCCAGCAGGTGCATTCCAATGTCCTTTTTGGAAATCCCCTAAGAAAGTACCTATATAACCTCTCTGCATCTTCGCATTCTTTCTTCTCCGGATTCTTCTCCTCTGCTTCACTCTACGCCTGTCTACTACAGAACACTCGACGGTAACATTTGAATTCCTCTTGGTCATTCTTTTTAGCAAAGCTCTTTCTAATACATGTTTGTTTCCTATCTATGTTCTTGCTAGTACATGTTATAAACCTTTTCTTAATAAATGCTTTAAAACAACAAGTATGGTGTTTTACTTAATAAACTACTTTCAATAAAACGTATACAATACAAATGTGTGGTGTCTTTCTTAATAAACAACTCTCAATAAAACGTATACAATACAAATGTGTGGTGTCTTTCTTAATAAACAACTCTCAATAAAATGTATACAATACAAATGTGTGGTGTCTTTCTTAATAAACAACTCTCAATAAAACGTATACAATACAAATGTGGGGTGTCTTTCTTAATAAAGCTAACACAATACAAGTGTTATATAGAAGAAAAGGACATACTTGCAACAGGAAAATTGCATATTTCATTAACAATATATATATTTCTTTCATAGAAATATTGCCACATCACAGGAAATTCCTGAGGTGCGCTTTAGGGGGCAAAGCGTACCAATTTCGGGTTCTTCCATTCGGCCTAGCCTGGTCACCCGCACATACACAAAATGCATGGATGCAGCACAGGGCTCCATTACGACTCCTGGGCATTCGCATTTTGGACTGTATAAACAATTGGTCAATTCTGAGCACAATCGCGAGAGATGGAGATCCATCACGAAACATCGTGTTAGCTCATATGATTTTTCTAGGGTTGAGACTCAACACCAAGGAAAGTGTTCTTTCTCCTACCTTGAGAATTATTTATTTCGGAATCTTTTGGGATTCGGTTACGATGTGGGCGCAGCAGCTTCCCGCTCGAATCGAGACCATTCAGTAGACCATGACCAAAGTCAGGCCAGGCCAAGAATGCACTGTTCGTCAGTGCCAACAATGTTAGGTTTCATGGCATCAGCATCCACGGTGATTCCCTTGGTGCTGTTGCTCATGAGACAGTTTCAGTTGTGGTTAAAAGCCGAAGGATTTTATCCAAGAGCCAATCCTTTAAGGCAAATAAAAGTGGCGCGCCGTAATGGCTTCGTACACTAACTATGTGGTTCAGACCCCGGTATTTTACTTTGGGTCCCACTCTAAGGGCTCCTTGTCGTCGCAAAAATGCTAACGACGGATGCCTCCCTGATGAGCTGGGTAGCGGCCTTAAGTGGTCGTCCAGCTTAAGGGGCACGGGAGGGCCGTCAGCTCGTTTGGCACATCAGCTGCCTCGAGTTGATGGCTATATTTCTGGCTCTGAAATATTTTCTCCTTCAATTAAGAGGCTGTTATGTCCTAGTGCGGGTGGACAACACAGCGGCAGTCTCTTACTTAAATCACCAGGGAGGTCTACGCTCTCGCAACCTAACAGGATAGCGAGACAGATTTTTCTCTGGGCCCAAGGAAAGTTCCTGTCACTCAAGTCAGTGTACATTCCAGGGCACCTGAACGTGGGAGCAGATTTACTGTCCAGACAGACACTTCCATCAGGGGAGTGGAAACTCCACCCAGAGATAGTGAATCAGATCTGGAACAGTTTTTATCAGACGGAAGTGGACCTCTTCACCTCTTTTCAGATAGCGCAATGTCCCCTCTACTTCTCTCTAAGTCACCCAGCTCCCTTGGGTCTGGATGCGATATCACACACATGACGCAAATTGCGCCTGTATGCGTTTCCTCCAGTCTTTCTCTGCTCCCAGGGGTTCTAGCCAGGGTTCGCCAACAAGGGATTTGCCTCCTGTTGGTGGCATCATGTTGGCCGAACTAAGCATGGCTCTCAGAGATAATATCTCTCCTCGACGGCTCGCCATGGCGATTCCGCAGAGGAGGGACCTTCTATCTCAGGCGGGGGGAATGATATTCCATCCCAGGCCCGACCTGTGGAATCTTCATGTTTGGCCCCTGAGGGGAACCAACTGAGGGACACTGGGCTTTCACCTGCCGTTATTGAGACCATCCTAAGTGCTAGGGCTCCCTCCACTAGGAAAAATTATGCCATCAAATGGGGAGTTTTTGAAAGGTGGTGCGCAGAGCACAATGTAGATCCAGTTAACTGCCATGTTGCTTCAGTACTGGACTTTATGCAAGATAAATTATCGGCAGGTACATGTCCTGCTACTCTTAGGGTTTATGTGGCCGCTCTTTCGGCTTGCCACGCCCTGATTGATGGTGCACCACTTGGGAGACACCCTCTGATCTCTCGCTTCCTCTGTGGAGCCAGACGACTGAGGCCTCCAGTAAAGACCAAGATCCCTTCCTGGGACTTATCTACAGTCCTGGAGGGTCTGGTTGGACCCCCCCTTTGAACCTTTGGAGTCAGCGTCTGATAAACTTCTGACTTTTAAAATGGTTTTTCTAATGGCAATAACCTCTTTAAAGAGAATTGGGGATATGCAGGCTCTGTCTATCTCGTCATCCTGCTTAGACTTTGCCCCAGGAATGGTGAAAGTGATTTGCATCCTCATCCTGATTATCTGCCCAAGGTTCCATTCTCGGCTGGTCATCCGGTCATTCTTGAAGCCTTCTGTCCTCCACCGTTTTTAACGCCGGAGCAGGAGGTATCTCATAGACTGTGTCCAGTCCGTGCTCTTCAGGCTTACGTCCACCGCACTAGCCAGTGGCGTAAGTCAGAGCAACTTTTCATCTGTTATGGTATCCATAACAGAGGGGCAGCTGCCTCCAAGCAGACTATGTCTCATTGGGTTAGGGATGCTATTGCTCTTGCCTATGAGGCGCGCGGTCAAGCTTCGCCTATAGGTCAAAGGGCTCACTCCACCAGAGGGGTCGCCTCGTCCAATGCGTTGGCAAGGGGTCCTCCCCTGCTACAAGTTTGTGGTGCGGCAGGCTGGTCCTCTCCGCACACATTTATAAGATTTTATAGTTTGGATGTTCATGCCACTCCGGGCTCTCACGTCCTTGAGTCGACATCGCAAGCTAATGTCTAGGCCTCCTTGCGTTCTTGTGAAACACACCTGCACAGCCATAGGGGTCCAGACATGTTCAAGCACGGCGGCGTGGGTATTCTCGTTCCCATAGCGCTTTAGCAAGCGCAGCATCGAGTGTAGCTCTCAAAAGGGAACTTTCTGGGTTACTTTTCAGTAACCTTGTTCCCTGAGAGAGCGGAACGAGATGCTGCGCTATCATGCCGTGCTGAAGATGTTCAGCAGGACTGCTCTTCAGACAAAATATCCTGACGATGCACCTGCGGCTCATCTATTTATAGCCTCGTGTCACGGTGCGCTCTGATGACGTCATCAACCGAGGCTATAATACCTCCGGGTCAACTCTGTTGACGTGTTACACACATTATTCACAGCTGGTCACGAATAAAGACGTTCCCATAGCGCTTTAGCAAGCGCAGCATCTCGTTCCGCTCTCTCAGGGAACAAGGTTACTGAAAAGTAACCCAGAAAGTTTTCAGAGCTTTGAGTCTCTAACTTGAAAATACATGCAAAACACTTCTAACACATGAGAAAGTGTCTTTCTGCATTGCAAACATGATTTTATTCATGCACATAATAGATTTTTAATGTTGGATTGAGTTTCAGTAACATTGCATAAAACCACGTTCCTTCTGAGCAGAAACGCTGTTTTCAGAGCTTTGAGTCTCTAACTTGAAAATACATGCAAAACACTTCTAACACATTAATAAGTGTCTTTCTGCATTGCAAACATGATTTTATTCATGCACATAATAGATTTTTAATGTTGGATTGAGTTTCAGTAACATTGCATGAACCCACTTTTTTCTTCTGAGCAGAAACGCTGTTTTCAGAGCTTTGAGTCTCTAACTTGAAAATACATGCAAAACACTTCTAACACATTAAAAAGTGTCTTTCTGAATTGCAAACATCATTTTACTCATGCACATATTAGATTTTTAATGTTGGATTGAGTTTCAGTAACATTGCATAAAACCACTTTCCTTCTGAGCAGAAACGCTGTTCCCTTTTGAAAGCTACAGTCGATGCTGCGCTGCTAAGCGCATTGGGAACGTCTTTAGAAGTGACCAGCTGTGAATATTGTATGCAAAACGTCAATAAAATTGACTAAACGGCAGTATAGCCTCGGTTGGTGACGTCACAGGAGCGCACGCGCACGAGGCTATAAATAGATGAGCCACAGGTGCATCGTCAGGTCTTTTGTCTTCAGAGATCACTCTGTGTGTTGTGTGCGTCGGAAAACTCTCTCTCTTACTCATCCTTGATTTTGTTAGGAGTTAGTTTGACTAAGCAGAACGCAGAAACTTCACTCTTTTTCTCACTTTTCTCTCTTCTTATTTTAAGAGTTTAAAAAGAAGAAAAAGAGCATCATGAGTCAACAAGCAGGTAAGCGTTGTGTTCCTCCATGCTCGCGTCCCATGACCGAGATGGATACACACGATTATTGCTTTGTTTGTTTGGGGGAACAGCACGCGGTCATGGCGATAGAGAAGGGCGGGTGTGAGCATTGCGACCTGTTAACTGTCAAGATGCTTCGCAGTCGTCTTAATTATTTCCAGTCCGCACCTGCATTGCATTTCGTGGGGCTCTCGCATGGATTTGCTTGTCGAGCAAGAGACGGGTTCGTCCCTTTCGCTTGCTGCGTCACCAAATCCTGACATTCCTTCTCGTGATCTCGAAGCGCGCTTCGGTGCTTCTTCGGTTCACGGAGGGGATGACATATCTCTTGGTTCATCAGATCGCGAGCCGCCAGCCTCTGAGCGTTCTTCTCGCGAAAGTAAATCTGTTGAGGAATTGCTAGAGGTGGTCACTCGCGCTGTGGACAGGTTGCAGCTTGACTGGCCAGATGAACAAGAGACCCCCAAATACAGTAAATTTGTTGGATTATATGGAGATGTCGGGTGAAAGGGACGCTCGCGAGCTATCTCTCGCCCGAATTTACATCGTCTATAAAGAAACTTACCCTGCCCACTAAACCATGTAGCACAACATCAGCTTAGTGGGTAAAGTTTATCAAGCTGCAGGTCAGGCTGGTGCTGCGTTGCACACTATGGCAGTGTTACAGGCGTACCAGGCTGATTTATTGAAGGATTTGAGTGTGTCTCTCCGTGCAACCAAGCAAACGGCTCGCGTCAGCGGCCGTTCTTTGAGTGCTTTGATCAGCGCGGAGAGGCTGCTGTGGCTGAATCTGACAGGAATTAAAGAAAGAAAACTGTTTTTTTCCTGTTAGATTCCCCCGTTTCTCCCTCCGGTTTATTTGAAAACCTGGTTAATACCATTGTTGACATATATAAGGAGGTAAAGAAACAAGATGAAGTATTTGTGCAATTCTTCCTCGCCGCACTCAAGGGGAGGGGCCGTCTAACACAGTCCCGCCCCGGTCCTTCAACATCTAGGGAGGTTAAAAGGCAGAGCGTGGCTTAGCGTGCTCCCCCTCGTAGAGACTGGGAACAGGCTCGCTGCGCTCAGCAACCTCCCAAGCAAGACCTCAGGACTATTATTAACAAAAATAGAAAGTCCTGATGGTCTGGTATCTACGGTGAGGGTAGTTCCCCGCGGGATGTGGCGTGTTCAACATCTTCGCCACTTCCCGATACCCTCATAAAACCTCTCCATCCCCGCCACTTCTCGTGCCTCGGGGGGCAGCGGTTTCCAGCGAAATGTTAGATGTTCTGTCGTTTCCAGCTGTCATTTTGGACGTTGAACATCTAACATGCCCTCAAAAGGAAGTATTAAAATTAAAACTAAATTAATACCACTCTCAGAGTCTGGCAGCGTGTAAAGCTTCTGCCAGGCATCTCTTTGTGGGGTTTAAGCACAGTACAGATAGGATATAAAATCCAATTTATCAGTCATCTTCTGCGTTTCAACGGCGTGGTTTACACTTCCGTGAAACCGGAACTGATGCACGTACTGTCACAACAGCTACAAAATCTTCTGAGCAAAGAGGCCATAGAGCATGTTCCTCTTTCAGTAAGAGAGTAGGGCTATTAAAGCAGATACTTCCTGGTTCCCAAAAAGAATGGGGGGCTGCGTCCAATCTTAGATCTTCGAGGCTTAAACCATTCAGTTAAAGCGCTCAAGTTCAAGATGTAAACTGTCAAGACGGTCGTGACGCAGATTCTACATCGATCGGTTCGTCACGATCGATCTGAAGGACGCATATTTTTGCATAGAAATATTGCCACAATAAAGGAAATACCTGAGGTTCGCTTTCGGGGGCGAAGCATACCAATTTCGGGTTCTTCCATTCGGCCTAGCCTTGTCACCCGCATATACACAAAATGCATGGATGCAGCACAGGGCTCCATTACGACTCCAGGGCATTCGCTTTTTGGATTACATAAACAATTGGTCAATTCTGAGCACAATCGCGAGAGGTGGAGATCCATCACGATACATCGTGTTAGCTCATCTGGTTTCTCTAGGGTTGAGACTCAACACCAAGAAAAGTGTTCTTTCTCCTGCCTTGAGAATGACTTATTTCGGAATCG
Source organism: Garra rufa (assembly GCF_049309525.1). Taxonomy (NCBI): domain Eukaryota; kingdom Metazoa; phylum Chordata; class Actinopteri; order Cypriniformes; family Cyprinidae; genus Garra; species Garra rufa. Next base: position 17,873,743 of record NC_133369.1, on the reverse strand, counting down.
TTTGGGATTCGATCACGATGCGGGCGCAGCAGTCTCCCGCTCGAGACCATTCGGCAGACCATGACCAAAGGCAGGCCAGGCCAAGAATGCACTGTTCGTCAGTGCCAACAATGTTAGGTTTCATGGCATCAGCATCCACGGTGATTCCTTTGGGGCTGTTGCACATGAGACAGTTTCAGTTGTGGTTAAAAGCCGGAGGATTTTATCCAAGAGCCAATCCTTTAAGGCAAATAAAAGTGGCGCGCCGCAATGGCTTCGTACACTATCTCCGTGGTTCAGACCCCGGTTCCTCACCTTGGGTCCCACTCTAGAGGCTCCATGTCGTCGCAAACTGCTAACGACGGATGCCTCCCTGATGGGCTGGGTAGCGACCTTAAATGGTCGTCCAGCTTAAGGGGCATGGGAGGGCCGTCAGCTCGTTTGGCACATCAGCTGCCTCGAGTTGATGGCTATATTTCTGGCTCTGAAATATTTTCTCCTTCAATTAAGGGGCTGTTATGTCCTAGTGCGGGTGGACAACACAGCGACAGTCTCTTACATAATCACCAGGGAGGTCTATGTTCTCGCAACCTGAACAGGATAGCGAGACAGACTTTTCTCTGGGCCCAAGGAAAGTTCCTGTCACTCAAGGCAGTTTACATTCCAGGGCACTTGAATGTGGGAGCAGACTTGCTGTCCAGACAGACATTACCGACGGGCGAGTGGAAACTCCACCCGGAAGTAGTGAATCTGATATGGACCAGATGTTATCAAGCGGAAGTGGACCTCTTCGCCTCCGAACAGACAGCGCAATGTCCCCTTTACTTCTCTCTGAGTCACCCAGCTCCGTTGGGTCTGGATGCGATGGCGCACTCATGGCCCAATATGCGCCTGTATGCGTTTCCTCCAGTCTCTCTGCTCCCGGGGGTTCTAGCCAGAGTTCGCCAGCAAGGTTCTTGCCTCTTATTGATAGCGCCGCGTTGGCCGAACAGAGTATGGTTCTCGGAGATAATATCTCTCCTCGACGGCCCGCCTTGGGCGATTCCGGAGAGGAGGGACCTTCTATCGCAGGCGGGGGGAACAATATTCCATCCCAGGCCCAACCTGTGGAATCTTCACGTTTGGCCCCTGAGGGGAACCAACTGAGGGACACGGGGCTTTCACCTGCCGTTATTGAGACCATCCTAAGTGCTAGGGCTCCCTCCACTAGGAGGATTTATGCAGTTAAATGGGGTATTTTTGAAAGGTGGTGTGCTGCACACAATGTAGATCCAGTTAACTGCCAGATTGCTTCAGTGTTGGACTTCATGCAAGAGAAATTATCATCAGGCACTTGCCCCGCTACTCTTAGGGTATATGTGGCCGCTCTTTCGGCTTGCCACACCCTGATTGATGGGGAACCGCTTGGGAGGCACCCTCTGCTCTCCCGCTTCCTTCGTGGGGCCAGGAGACTGAGGCCTCCAGTCAAAACCAAGATCCCTTCTTGGGACTTAGCAATAGTCCTTGAGGGTCTGGTTGAAACCCCGTTTGAACCTTTAGAATCAGCGTCTGACAAACTTCTGACTTTTAAAATGTTTTTTCTAATGGCAATAACTTCCTTAAAAAGAATTGGGGAAATGCAGGCTCTGTCCATCGCGCCATCCTGCTTAGATTTTGCCCCAGGAATGGTCAAAGTGATTTTGCATCCTCATCCTGATTATCTGCCCAAGGTGCCATTCTCGGCTGTACATCCGGTCATTTTAGAAGCCTTCTGTCCTCCACCGTTCACAACGCCGGAGCAGGAGAATTCTCATAGACTGTGTCCAGTCCGTGCTCTTCAGGCTTACATCCACCGCACTAGCCAGTGGCGTAAGTCGGAGCAACTCTTCGTCTGTTATGGCCCCCATAACAGAGGAGCAGCTGCCACCAAGCAGACCCTTAGGGCTCACTCCACCAGGGGGGTCGCCTCGTCCAATGCGTTGGCAAGGGGTGCTCCCCTACAACAAGTTTGTGATGCGGCAGGCTGGTCCTCTCCGCACACATTCATAAGATTTTATAGCTTGGATGTTCATGCCACTCCGGGCTCTCATGTCCTTGAGTCGACATCACAAGCTAATGTCTAGGCCTTCTTGCGTTCTTGTGAAACACACCTGCACAACCGTAGGAGTCCAGACATATTCAAGCACGGCGGCGTGGGTATTCTCGTTCCCAATGCGCTTAGCAGCGCAGCATCGACTGTAGCTTTCAAAAGGGAACAATCTCAGGTTACTTGACTGTAACCTTGTTCCCTGAGAAAGCGGAACGAGATGCTGCGCTACTTTGCCGTGCTGAAGATGTCCCAGGACTGCTCTTCAGACAAAATATCCTGACGATGCACCTGTGGCTCATCTATACTCTTTTCAGAGCTTTGAGTCTCTAACTTGAAAATGCATGCAAAAAAATTCTAACACATTAAAAATTGTCTTTTTGCATTGCAAACATGATTTTATTCATGCACATAATAGATTTTTAATGTTGGATTGAGTTTCAGTAACATTGCATAAACCCACTTTTTTCTTCTGAGCAGAAACGCTGTTTTCAGAGCTTTGAGTCTCTAACTTGAAAATGCATGCAAAACACTTCTAACACATTAAAAAGTGTCTTTCCGCATTGCAAACATGATTTTATTCATGCACATAATAAATTTTTAATGTTGGATTGAGTTTCAGTAACATTGCATAAAACCACTTTCCTTCTGAGCAGAAACGCTGTTTTCAGAGCTTTGAGTCTCTAACTTGAAAATGCATGCAAAACACTTCTAACACATTAAAAATTGTCTTTCTGCATTGCAAACATATTTTATTCATGCACATAATAGATTTTTAATGTTGGATTGAGTTTCAGTAACATTGCATAAAACCACTCTCCTTCTAAGCAGAAACGCTGTTTTCAGAGCTTTGAGTCACTAACTTGAAAATACATGCAAAACACTTCTAACACATTAATAAGTGTCTTTCTGCATTGCAAACATCATTTTATTCATGCACATAATAGATTTTAATGTTGGATTGAGGTTCAGTAACATTGCATAAACCCACTTTTCTTCTGAGCAGAAACGCTGTTTTCAGAGCTTTGAGTCTCTATCTTGAAAATTCATGCAAAACACTTCAAACACATTAAAAAGTGTCTTTCTGCATTGCAAACATGATTTTATTCATGCACATAATAGATTTTTAATGTTGGATTGAGTTTCAGTAACATTGCATAAAACCACTTTCCTTCTGAGCAGCAACGCTGTTTTCAGGGCTTTGAGTCTCTAACTTGAAAATACATGCAAAACACTTCTAACACATTAAAAAGTGTCTTTCTGAATTGCAAACATCATTTTATTCATGCACATATTAGATTTTTAATGTTGGATTGAGTTTCAGTAACATTGCATAAACTCAATTTTTTTCTTCTGAGCAGAAACGCTGTTTTCAGAGCTTTGAGGCTCTAACTTGAAAATGCATGCAAAACACTTCTAACACATTAAAAATTGTCTTTTTGGATTGCAAACATGATTTTATTCATGCACATAATAGATTTTTAATGTTGGATTGAGTTTCAGTAACATTGCATAAACCCACATTTCTTCTGAGCAGAAACGCTGTTTTCAAAGCTTTGAGTCTCTATCTTGATAATACATGCAAAACACTTCAAACACATTAAAAAGTGTCTTTCTGCATTGCAAACATGATTTTATTCATGCACATAATAGATTTTTAATGTTGGATTGAGTTTCAGTAACATTGCATAAACCCACTTTTTTCTTCTGAGCAGAAACGCTGTTTTCAGAGCTTTGAGTCTCTAACTTAAAAATACATGCAAAACACTTCTAACACATCAAAGAGTGTCTTTCTGCATTGCAAACATGATTTTATTCATGCACATAATAGATTTTTAATGTTGCATTGAGTTTCATTAACACTGCATAAACTCACTATTTTCTTCTGAGCAGAAACGCTGTTTTCAGAGCTTTGAGTCTCTAACTTGAAAATGCATGCAAAACACTTCTAACACATTAAAAAGTGTCTTTCTGCATTGCAAACATGATTTTATTCATGCACATAATAAATTTTTAATGTTGGATTGAGTTTCAGTAACATTGTATAAAACCACTTTCCTTCTGAGCAGAAACGCTGTTTTCAGAGCTTTGAGTCTCTAATTTGAAAATACATGCAAAACACTTCTAACACATTAAAAAGTGTCTTTCTGCATTGCAAACAACATTTTATTCATGCACATATTAGATTTTTAATGTTGGATTGATTTTCAGTAACATTGCATAAACCCACTTTTTTCTTCTGAACAGAAACACTGTTTTCAGAGCTTTGAGTCTCTAACTTAAAAATACATGCAAAACACTTCTAACACATCAAAGAGTGTCTTTCTGCATTGCAAACATGATTTTATTCATGCACATAATAGATTTTTAATGTTGCATTGAATTACAGTAACATTGCATAAACCCACTTTTCTTTTGAAAAGAAACGCTGTTTTCAGAGCTTTGAGTCTCTAACTTGAAAATGCATGCAAAACACTTCTAACACATTAAAAAGTGTCTCTCTGCATTGCAAACATGATTTTATTCATGCACATATTAGAATTTTAATGTTGGATTGATTTTCAGTAACATTGCATAAACCCACTTTTTTCTTCTGAGCAGAAACGCTGTTTTCAGAGCTTTGTGTCTCTAACTTGAAAATACATGCAAAACACTTCTAACACATGAGAAAGTGTCTTTCTGCATTGCAAACATGATTTTATTCATGCACATAATAAATTTTTAATGTTGGATTGAGTTTCAGTAACATTGCATAAAACCACTTTCCTTCTGAGCAGAAACGCTGTTTTCAGAGCTTTGAGTCTCTAATTTGAAAATACATGCAAAACACTTCTAACACATTAAAAAGTGTCTTTCTGCATTGCAAACATCATTTTATTCATGCACATATTAGATCTTTAATGTTGGATTGATTTTCAGTAACATTGCATAAACCCACTTTTTTCTTCTGAGCAGAAACGCTGTTTTCAGAACTTTGAGTTTCTAACTTGAAAATACATGCAAAACACTTCTAACACATTAAAAGTGTCTTTCTGCATTGCAAACATGATTTTATTCATGCACATGACAGATTTTTAATGTTGCACTGAGTTTCAGTAACATTGCATAAACCCACATTTCTTCTGAGCAGAAATGCTGTTTTCAGAACTTTGAGTCTCTATCTTGATAATACATGCAAAACACTTCTAACACATGAGAAAGTGTCTTTCTGCATTGCAAACATGATTTTATTCATGCACATAATAAATTTTTAATGTTGGATTGAGTTTCAGTAACATTGCATAAAACCACTTTCCTTCTGAGCAGAAACGCTGTTTTCAGAGCTTTGAGTCTCTAATTTGAAAATACATGCAAAACACTTCTAACACATTAAAAAGTGTCTTTCTGCATTGCAAACATCATTTTATTCATGCACATATTAGATTTTTAATGTTGGATTGATTTTCAGTAACATTGCATAAACCCACTTTTTTCTTCTGAGCAGAAACGCTGTTTTCAGAGCTTTGAGTCTCTAACTTGAAAATGCATGCAAAACACTTCTAACACATTAAAAAGTGTTTTTCTGCATTGCAAACATGATTTTATTCATGCACATAATAGATTTCTAATGTTGGATTGATTTTCAGTAACATTGCATAAAACCACTTTCCTTCTGAACAGAAATACTGTTTTCAGAGCTTTGAGTCTCTAACTTAAAAATATATGCAAAACACTTCTAACACATCAAAGAGTGTCTTTCTGCATTGCAAACATGATTTTATTCATGCACATAATAGATTTTTAATGTTGCATTGAGTTTCATTAACACTGCATAAACTCACTATTTTCTTCTGAGCAGAAACGCTGTTTTCAGAGCTTTGAGTCTCTAACTTGAAAATGCATGCAAGACACTTCTAACACATTAAAAAGTGTCTTTCTGCATTGCAAACATGATTTTATTCATGCACATAATAAATTTTTAATGTTGGATTGAGTTTCAGTAACATTGCATAAAACCACTTTCCTTCTGAGCAGAAACGCTGTTTTCAGAGCTTTGAGTCTCTAATTTGAAAATACATGCAAAACACTTCTAACACATGAGAAAGTGTCTTTCTGCATTGCAAACATCATTTTATTCATGCACATATTAGATTTTTAATGTTGGATTGATTTTCAGTAACATTGCATAAACCCACTTTTTTCTTCTAAGCAGAAACGCTGTTTTCAGAGCTTTGAGTCACTAACTTGAAAATATATGCAAAACACTTCTAACACATTAATAAGTGTCTTTCTGCATTGCAAACATGATTTTATTCATGCACATAATAGATTTCTAATGTTGGATTGATTTTCAGTAACATTGCATAAAACCACTTTCCTTCTGAACAGAAACACTGTTTTCAGAGCTTTGAGTCTCTAACTTAAAAATACATGCAAAACACTTCTAACACATCAAAGAGTGTCTTTCTGCATTGCAAACATGATTTTTTTCATGCACATAATAGATTTCTAATGTTGGATTGAGTTTCAGTAACATTGCATAAACCCACTTTTTTCTTCTGAGCAGAAACGCTGTTTTCAGAGCTTTGAGTCACTAACTTGAAAATATATGCAAAACACTTCTAACACATTAATAAGTGTCTTTCTGCATTGCAAACATGATTTTATTCATGCACATAATAGATTTCTAATGTTGGATTGATTTTCAGTAACATTGCATAAACCCACTTTTTTCTTCTGAGCAGAAACGCTGTTTTCAGAGCTTTGAGTCTCTAACTTGAAAATACATGCAAAACACTTCTAACACATTAATAAGTGTCTTTCTGCATTGCAAACATGATTTTATTCATGCACATAATAGATTTTTAATGTTGGATTGAGTTTCAGTAACTGCATAAAACCACTTTCCTTCTGAGCAGAAACGCTGTTTTCAGAGCTTTGAGTCTCTAACTTGAAAATACATGCAAAACACTTCTAACACATTAATAAGTGTCTTTCTGCATTGCAAACATGATTTTATTCATGCACATAATAGATTTTTAATGTTGGATTGATTTTCAGTAACATTGCATAAAACCACTTTCCTTCTGAGCAGAAACGCTGTTTTCAGAGCTTTGAGTCTCTATCTTGAAAATACATGCAAAACACTTCAAACACATTAAAAATTGTCTTTTTGCATTGCAAACATGATTTTATTCATGCACATAATAGATTTTTAATGTTGGATTGAGTTTCAGTAACATTGCATAAACCATAAACCCACTTTTGTCTTCTGAGCAGAAACGCTGTTTTCAGAGCTTTGAGTCTCTAACTTGAAAATACATGCAAAACACTTCTAACACATTAATAAGTGTCTTTCTGCATTGCAAACATGATTTTATTCATGCACATAATAGATTTCTAATGTTGGATTGATTTTCAGTAACATTGCATAAACCCACTTTTTTCTTCTGAGCAGAAACGCTGTTTTCAGAGCTTTGAGTCTCTAACTTAAAAATACATGCAAAACACTTCTAACACATCAAAGAGTGTCTTTCTGCATTGCAAACATGATTTTATTCATGCACATAATAGATTTTTAATGTTGCATTGAATTACAGTAACATTGCATAAACCCACTTTTCTTTTGAAAAGAAACGCTGTTTTCAGAGCTTTGAGTCTCTAACTTGAAAATGCATGCAAAACACTTCTAACACATTAAAAAGTGTCTCTCTGCATTGCAAACATGATTTTATTCATGCACATATTAGAATTTTAATGTTGGATTGATTTTCAGTAACATTGCATAAACCCACTTTTTTCTTCTGAGCAGAAACGCTGTTTTCAGAGCTTTGTGTCTCTAACTTGAAAATACATGCAAAACACTTGTAACACATGAGAAAGTGTCTTTCTGCATTGCAAACATGATTTTATTCATGCACATAATAAATTTTTAATGTTGGATTGAGTTTCAGTAACATTGCATAAAACCACTTTCCTTCTGAGCAGAAACGCTGTTTTCAGAGCTTTGAGTCTCTAATTTGAAAATACATGCAAAACACTTCTAACACATTAAAAAGTGTCTTTCTGCATTGCAAACATCATTTTATTCATGCACATATTAGATCTTTAATGTTGGATTGATTTTCAGTAACATTGCATAAACCCACTTTTTTCTTCTGAGCAGAAACGCTGTTTTCAGAACTTTGAGTTTCTAACTTGAAAATACATGCAAAACACTTCTAACACATTAAAAGTGTCTTTCTGCATTGCAAACATGATTTTATTCATGCACATAACAGATTTTTAATGTTGCACTGAGTTTCAGTAACATTGCATAAACCCACATTTCTTCTGAGCAGAAATGCTGTTTTCAGAACTTTGAGTCTCTATCTTGATAATACATGCAAAACACTTCTAACACATGAGAAAGTGTCTTTCTGCATTGCAAACATGATTTTATTCATGCACATAATAAATTTTTAATGTTGGATTGAGTTTCAGTAACATTGCATAAAACCACTTTCCTTCTGAGCAGAAACGCTGTTTTCAGAGCTTTGAGTCTCTAATTTGAAAATACATGCAAAACACTTCTAACACATTAAAAAGTGTCTTTCTGTATTGCAAACATCATTTTATTCATGCACATATTAGATTTTTAATGTTGGATTGATTTTCAGTAACATTGCATAAACCCACTTTTTTCTTCTGAGCAGAAACGCTGTTTTCAGAGCTTTGAGTCTCTAACTTGAAAATGCATGCAAAACACTTCTAACACATTAAAAAGTGTTTTTCTGCATTGCAAACATGATTTTATTCATGCACATAATAGATTTCTAATGTTGGATTGATTTTCAGTAACATTGCATAAAACCACTTTCCTTCTGAACAGAAATACTGTTTTCAGAGCTTTGAGTCTCTAACTTAAAAATACATGCAAAACACTTCTAACACATCAAAGAGTGTCTTTCTGCATTGCAAACATGATTTTATTCATGCACATAATAGATTTTTAATGTTGCATTGAGTTTCATTAACACTGCATAAACTCACTAATTTCTTCTGAGCAGAAACGCTGTTTTCAGAGCTTTGAGTCTCTAACTTGAAAATGCATGCAAAACACTTCTAACACATTAAAAAGTGTCTTTCTGCATTGCAAACATGATTTTATTCATGCACATAATAAATTTTTAATGTTGGATTGAGTTTCAGTAACATTGCATAAAACCACTTTCCTTCTGAGCAGAAACGCTGTTTTCAGAGCTTTGAGTCTCTAATTTGAAAATACATGCAAAACACTTCTAACACATGAGAAAGTGTCTTTCTGCATTGCAAACATCATTTTATTCATGCACATATTAGATTTTTAATGTTGGATTGATTTTCAGTAACATTGCATAAACCCACTTTTTTCTTCTGAGCAGAAACGCTGTTTTCAGAACTTTGAGTCTCTAACTTGAAAATGCATGCAAAACACTTCTAACACATTAAAAATTGTCTTTCTGCATTGCAAACATATTTTATTCATGCACATAATAGATTTGTAATGTTGGATTGAGTTTCAGTAACATTGCATAAAACCACTTTCCTTCTGAGCAGAAACGCTGTTTTCAGAGCTTTGAGTCTCTAACTTGAAAATACATGCAAAACACTTCTAACACATTAATAAGTGTCTTTCTGCATTGCAAACATGATTTTATTCATGCACATAATAGATTTTTAATGTTGGATTGAGTTTCAGTAACTGCATAAAACCACTTTCCTTCTGAGCAGAAACGCTGTTTTCAGAGCTTTGAGTCTCTAACTTGAAAATACATGCAAAACACTTCTAACACATTAAAAAGTGCCTTTCTGCATTGCAAACATGATTTTATTCATGCACATAATAGATTTCTAATGTTGGATTGAGTTTCAGTAACATTGCATAAACCCACTTTTTTCTTCTAAGCAGAAACGCTGTTTTCAGAGCTTTGAGTCACTAACTTGAAAATATATGCAAAACACTTCTAACACATTAATAAGTGTCTTTCTGCATTGCAAACATGATTTTATTCATGCACATAATAGATTTCTAATGTTGGATTGATTTTCAGTAACATTGCATAAAACCACTTTCCTTCTGAACAGAAACACTGTTTTCAGAGCTTTGAGTCTCTAACTTAAAAATACATGCAAAACACTTCTAACACATCAAAGAGTGTCTTTCTGCATTGCAAACATGATTTTTTTTCATGCACATAATAGATTTCTAATGTTGGATTGAGTTTCAGTAACATTGCATAAACCCACTTTTTTCTTTTGAGCAGAAACGCTGTTTTCAGAGCTTTGAGTCACTAACTTGAAAATATATGCAAAACACTTCTAACACATTAATAAGTGTCTTTCTGCATTGCAAACATGATTTTATTCATGCACATAATAGATTTTTAATGTTGGATTGAGTTTCAGTAACTGCATAAAACCACTTTCCTTCTGAGCAGAAACGCTGTTTTCAGAGCTTTGAGTCTCTAACTTGAAAATGCATGCAAAACACTTCTAACACATTAAAAATTGTCTTTCTGCATTGCAAACATATTTTATTCATGCACATAATAGATTTTTAATGTTGGATTGATTTTCAGTAACATTGCATAAAACCACTTTCCTTCTGAGCAGAAACGCTGTTTTCAGAGCTTTGAGTCTCTATCTTGAAAATACATGCAAAACACTTCAAACACATTAAAAATTGTCTTTTTGCATTGCAAACATGATTTTATTCATGCACATAATAGATTTTTAATGTTGGATTGAGTTTCAGTAACATTGCATAAACCATAAACCGACTTTTTTCTTCTGAGCAGAAACGCTGTTTTCAGAGCTTTGAGTCTCTAACTTGAAAATACATGCAAAACACTTCTAACACATTAATAAGTGTCTTTCTGCATTGCAAACATGATTTTATTCATGCACATAATAGATTTCTAATGTTGGATTGATTTTCAGTAACATTGCATAAACCCACTTTTTTCTTCTGAGCAGAAACGCTGTTTTCAGAGCTTTGAGTCTCTAACTTGAAAATGCATGCAAAACACTTCTAACACATTAAAAAGTGCCTTTCTGCATTGCAAACATGATTTTATTCATGCACATAATAGATTTTTAATGTTGTATTGAGTTTCAGTAACATTGTATAAACCCACTTTTTTCTTCTGAGCAGAAACGCTGTTTTCAGAGCTTTGAGTCTCTAACTTGAAAATACATGCAAAACACTTCTAACACATTAGAAAATATCTTTCTGCATTGCAAACATGATTTTATTCATGCACATAATAGATTTTTAATGTTGGATTGAGTTTCAGTAACATTGCATAAAACCACTTTCCTTCTGAGCAGAAACGCTGTTTTCAGAGCTTTGAGTCTCTAACTTGAAAATACATGCAAAACACTTCTAACACATTAAAAATTGTCTTTCTGCATTGCAAACATGATTTTATTCATGCACATAATAGATTTCTAATGTTGGATTGATTTTCAGTAACATTGCATAAAACCACTTTCCTTCTGAACAGAAACACTGTTTTCAGAGCTTTGAGTCTCTAACTTAAAAATACATGCAAAACACTTCTAACACATCAAAGAGTGTCTTTCTGCATTGCAAACATGATTTTATTCATGCACATAATAGATTTCTAATGTTGGATTGATTTTCAGTAACATTGCATAAAACGTACTCGGTTACTTTCGTAACCTCGGTTCCCTGAGATACGGGAACGAGTACTGCGTCTGTAAAGACGCTATGGGAAAAGCTCCTTTTCTCCTGAGACTGAAGCATTTCAATAACGCAGTGTAACTGCACGGCCATTGGTTCGTGCAGTGTTAAAGAAACGAACCAATGGCTCGGCAGCGGAGATGCACAAACCTATGGCGATGATTCGCGCCCGATCGCGCCAAAAGGGGCGGAGCATCTGGCTATATAAGCGAGCATTTCGCCATAGGGAACTCAGGTACTTCGACTGAAGCGACGACTGAGTCGTGCAGCTACCTAGCACGGCCAGCAACGCAGTACTCGTTCCCGTATCTCAGGGAACCGAGGTTACGAAAGTAACCGAGTACGTTCCCTTTCGATACTTTCACTCGTACTGCGTCTGTAAAGACGCTATGGGGAACCAGTACAATCCCGCCGTGCTTAAGGTAGAGGAACGACTAACATGACCCTAGCACTAAAGGGCTAATAAGGGCCAATTTGTTCGATCAGATAGCCTGATAAACATCCGTTCCAAGGAATAAGTACACTTGGAGCTCCACAGAGGCCAAGACGCACTACATATAACATACTGGTAACACATACCACTATGTGGAAAGGACCCGAGTCTGTAAGACTGGAACGTCCAAGTTATAAAATCTAGCAAATGTGGACGGTGAGGCCCAGCCTGCCGCCGCACAAATCTCTGTAATGGAAACCCCGCTAGACCACGCCCAAGACGAGGCGATGCCCCTCGTTGAATGGGCCCTTACTCCCATGGGACATTGTAGGCCCAAAGAGGAGTAAGCCAGCGTGATGGCTTCCACAATCCATTTGGATAATCTCTGTTTTGTGACCGAACACCCCTTGGTGCGGCCACCAAAACATACAAACAGCTGTTCTGACTGCCTAAAAGGGGCAGAACGCTCTATATAACATCTCAGAGCCCTGACAGGGCAGAGAGGGTTAAATCCCTGGTCTTGCTCCGTAGGAGGAAGAGCCAAAAGGGAAATAATCTGGTCTCTAAAGGGTGTAGAGAGACTTTTGGGAACATACCCATGCTTTGGCTTCAGGATGACCTTAGAGTCATTTGGCCCGAATTCCAAGCAAACGGGGCTCACAGAGAGCGCCTGTAAATCACCCATGCGTTTGACTGATGCTAATGCCAATAGCAGGGCAGTCTTCAACGTCAGGGGGCGAAGGCCTATGGACTGAAGCGGTTCGAAGGGAGGGCCCTTCAGGGCCCTCAACACTGTGGGTAAGTCCCAAGACGGAACCGTGATGGGGCGAGGGGGATTAATCCGCCTTGACCCCTTTAAGAAACGAACGACCAAGTCGTTTCTTCCCACAGATTGACCGTTTACAAGGTCATGGAATACCGCTATAGCTGCAACATAGACCTTGAGCGTGGAGGGGGATCTCCCCTTATCCAACAGCTCTTGCAAGAAGGACAATATCACAGATATGTCACATAAAATTGGGTCCGTACCGCGGGTGGAACACCAGGCGGAAAAGACAGACCACTTGAGATCGTAGAGCCGCCTCGTAGAGGGTGCTCTAGCTTGTGAAATAGTACTCAAAACCGACTCAGGGAGACTTAAAGGCTCCCGTCTAGAGCCCAAACGTGCAGCGCCCACAATTCCGGTTGGGGGTGCCAAATCGTTCTGTTCGCCTGTGTTAAGAGATCTCGTCTCAGTGGCACGGGCCATGGTGCTCTTGAGAGCAGCCTGGGAAGATCTGGAAACCAATGCTGGTTCTGCCAGAATGGAGCCACTAACAGGACTTTGAGTTTCTGTTCCCGCACTCGCCTGATGACCTGTGGCAGCAGAGCGATAGGAGGGAATGCGTATAACAGGAGATTGGGCCATTCTTGGGTCAATGCGTCCTGTTCCTTCGAAAAATAAATTGGGCAGTGATGATTGTCTTTTGAGGCGAAAAGATCTACTCGCGCCCTGCCAAAGACAGCCCATATTTGCTGAACCGTGTGAGGGTGAAGCGTCCATTCGTCTGAGGAGACGTTGCTCCGAGACAACATGTCTGCTCCCTGGTTCAGTTTGCCTGGCACATGCGTCGCTCTTAGAGAGCGGAAGTGCAGCTGAGCCCATTTCAGGAGACGTTCTACCATCGTAAATAGACGTCTCGACGAGAGGCCCCCTTGGTGATTTATGAAGGACACCACTGTCATGCTGTCCGAACGGACTAAGACATGGTGACCCTTCAGCGCAGGTAGAAGGGTGTGAAGGCCTAAACACACTGCTAGCATTTCCAAGCAGTTGATGTGAAGGCGACTCTCCGCTTTCGACCATAGGCCGAAAGCAGGCTGGCCGTCGCACAGCGCCCCCCAACCTAAGTTGGAGGCGTCTGTCGAGACCGCTTTCCTTCTGACCACCAAGTCCAGGGGAACGCCCTGTTCCATCCATTGAGCGCACCTCCAAGGAGCCAGGGCTGCTATACAGGCCCGATTTACCTTGATGCGCTGGCGTCCCAAACGCCACGCTTGAGGAGGAACCTTTGGTTTCAACCAGAACTGCAGGGGGCGCATCTGAAGCAGACCCAACTGAAGTACTGGAGATGCTGAGGCCATAAGGCCGAGCATCTTCTGAAAAACCTTGAGAGGGCGAAGGGCTCCTATTTTGAAGGAAGCCGCGAGCCTGCGAATGGCTTGGGCTCTCTGCGGCGCAACTGCTGCCTTCATTTGACATGAGTCGAAAACTGCTCCCAGGAACGCAATGCGTTGGCTGGGAGACAGCACGCTCTTGGCAAAATTGACCTTGAGTCCTAGGCACTCTAAGTGGCTGAGGATTAAGGCTCTGTGGTGTGTTAGCTCGCTTTCTGACTGGGCTAGGATGAGCCAGTCGTCCAGATAGTTCAGGACGCGGATTCCCATCTGTCTCAGAGGGGAAAGTGCTGCGTCCATGCACTTTGTAAACGTGCGAGGGGCTAACGACAGTCCGAACGGAAGGACTGTATATTGATATGCCACTCCCTCGAAGGCGAATCTCAAGAATTGCCTGTGATGGGGGGCGATCTGAATGTGGAAGTATGCATCCTTCAGATCTAGTGAACAAAACCAGTCCCCTTTGCGTATCTGCGAGAGGATCTGTTTTAGTGTAAGCATTCTGAACGGCCGTCTCATGAGGGCGCGATTCAGCTGTCTGAGGTCGAGGATGGGGCGTAGACCGCCATCCTTCTTTGGAACGAGGAAGTAACGGCTGTAAAAACCTGACTCGCTCTGTGTTGGGGGGACCGTTTCCACGGCGCCCTTGGCCAACAGATTCTTTACCTCCAATCGCAAGACGTCTGCGTCTTTGCTGCGAACTGAGGTGGTGATCACACCATGAAAGCGAGGAGGTCTTCGAGCGAACTGGAGTACATAGCCTCGTTCTATTATACCCAAAACCCATTTTGACACTCCGGGGATGGCTTGCCATGCCGCGGATCGTGTCGCTAGGGGCTGCAATGGTTCGCACAGCTGTATGCTGTCTGAAAGCATTGGAAGAGGAAATTTGCTCTTTTCTTGAAAATGTTTGTTTTTTATTTTTCCCGCTATCACAGCGGTTTGCTGTAAGGGCACTGATATAAAGGGCCCGTGAGTTACAGCTACATTTTTTACAAACATGAGTTCCCTTACACTCGGAACAGAACGGAGTGTAGAAGGGCTTAAAAGAGGCACTTTGGGGGCTGGTCCGGCTGCTGCGAGACTTGGCCCCTCCCTCTTCCTGCTGTTGAGATCAGGAAGACGCTGGCGGCGCCTGGTCCAGCACCACTCTTGGCCGAGGTCCCTGACGCTTAGGGAAGGGAAAGCGCTTGGCTGGGCGTGACCGAGGACGGAGCTCCGTCTGAGGCGCTGGTTGCGCAGCTGGGGGCGTGGCTTTCGCAGGCTGCTGAGTCGGCGCCGGCTTGGGGCGACTAGGAGCCGTTGCAGAGCTCGAGCGTTTGGGCAGGAAATGTCGCATAGCTTGGGACGATTTCTGCGCCGCGGTGAAGCGCTCCGCGAAACCCTCGACAGCTGGGCCGAACAGGCCGGTCGGCGAGATGGGGGAGTCAAGGAAGGCGACCTTATCCGCGTCCTTGATCTCCGTCAAGTTAAGCCACAAGTGGCGCTCCAGCACCACTAAACTGGCCATCGATCGCCCGATCGCCTGAGCCGTCATCTTCGTGGCGCGTAACGCCAAATCCGTAGCGCTACGTATCTCTCTGAGCGGGGAATCGTCCAGGTTCAACTCGTCCAGACCGCGGAGGAGCTTTGCTTGGTACACCTGGAGTACCGCCATAGAGTGAAGCGCTGAAGCTGCCTGTCCAGCAGACGAATACGCTCGTCCAGCGAGGGTAGAGGTCGTCCTGCAAGGCTTAGACGGGTGTGACGCCCTCGCCTTCCAACCGATAGCGGTGGGCGGGCAAAGGTGCGCAGCAACTGACTCGTCCAGCGGGGGCAGCTTCTCGTAGCCCTTTTCCTCAGCGCCATCGACCGTGGTGAGGGCAGCAGAAGAGGAAGTATGAAGGCGGGCGGAGTATGGAGCACGCCAGGACTTAGAGATTTCGTCGTGGACTTCGGGGAAGAATGGTGAAGCTCGCTGACGAGGGGCCTGGCGGCGCCCCGGCAGAAACCATTCGTCCAACCGGCTCCTAGAGGGCTCCTCGGGAGGAGACCATTGAAGATCCAGCTCCTCAACAGCTTTAGATAGGACGCGGAACAGTTCGGCGTCCATACCGGCGCTGGCGGCGCTGGATTGCGCAGACGGCAAGGGGGCGGGGTCATGGGAAGAGCCCGACAACTCCTCTGCGTCAGATGCGGCCAATGACATGCTGTCATCCTCGCATTCACTTCCTCCGAAGGAGACCAGATCGCTCGCAGCCGCAGAGGGACGCTGGTCAGGATGCAGGAAGAGAACTGGCGATTCCTCTCCATGTGGTGAAGGCGAGGCACGCGGGGTCTGAGCCGGCGTGAGCTCGCCTGTCACCACGCTCTTAGATCTCTTGCCCCGCTGCTTCTTCCTAGCAGGCTCTTGCGAGGAAGTAAGCGGGAGGGCGCGAGAAGCGGCGTCGCTCTCTGAAAAGAAAGCTAGCCGCGAGCGGAGGGAAGTGAGACTCATATTCCCGCAGTGGGAACATTCCGTCTCATTGAGCGCAGCCTCAGCGTGGGCGTGACCCAGGCACGAGACGCACTCAGCGTGAGTGTCAGCGGCGTGCAGAGGGGCTCTGCACGAGCGACAAAAACGCCGTGGCATTTGGAACAACGCCGTAGAAATTTGCTCTTAATTTGCTCTTTTAGATGTTCGCCGGATAGCAGCAGGGAATCAGCTCCGGAGCGTCAATCCGCCGAGCAGTGAAGATCCGCTGCGAGGCTCGTCAACGGCGAAGAAGAGGCTTGCTTGAGCGAAGTCTGCGTAGTCAGTCTCTGCGAAGATCAGAAGTCGTCGCTGAAGAAGAAGGATCTGAGTTCCCTATGGCGAAATGCTCGCTTATATAGCCAGATGCTCCGCCCCTTTTGGCGCGATCGGGCGCGAATCATCGCCATAGGTTTGTGCATCTCCGCTGCCGAGCCATTGGTTCGTTTCTTTAACACTGCACGAACCAATGGCCGTGCAGTTACACTGCGTTATTGAAATGCTTCAGTCTCAGGAGAAAAGGAGCTTTTCCCATAGCGTCTTTACAGACGCAGTACGAGTGAAAGTATCGAAAGGGAACTCAGGTACTTCGACTGAAGCGACGACTGAGTCGTGCAGCTACCTAGCACGGCCAGCAACGCAGTACTCGTTCCCGTATCTCAGGGAACCGAGGTTACGAAAGTAACCGAGTACGTTCCCTTTCGATACTTTCACTCGTACTGCGTCTGTAAAGACGCTATGGGGAACCAGTACAATCCCGCCGTGCTTAAGGTAGAGGAACGACTAACATGACCCTAGCACTAAAGGGCTAATAAGGGCCAATTTGTTCGATCAGATAGCCTGATAAACATCCGTTCCAAGGAATAAGTACACTTGGAGCTCCACAGAGGCCAAGACGCACTACATATAACATACTGGTAACACATACCACTATGTGGAAAGGACCCGAGTCTGTAAGACTGGAACGTCCAAGTTATAAAATCTAGCAAATGTGGACGGTGAGGCCCAGCCTGCCGCCGCACAAATCTCTGCAATGGAAACCCCGCTAGACCACGCCCAAGACGAGGCGATGCCCCTCGTTGAATGGGCCCTTACTCCCATGGGACATTGTAGGCCCAAAGAGGAGTAAGCCAGCGTGATGGCTTCCACAATCCATTTGGATAATCTCTGTTTTGTGACCGAACACCCCTTGGTGCGGCCACCAAAACATACAAACAGCTGTTCTGACTGCCTAAAAGGGGCAGAACGCTCTATATAACATCTCAGAGCCCTGACAGGGCAGAGAGGGTTAAATCCCTGGTCTTGCTCCGTAGGAGGAAGAGCCAAAAGGGAAATAATCTGGTCTCTAAAGGGTGTAGAGAGACTTTTGGGAACATACCCATGCTTTGGCTTCAGGATGACCTTAGAGTCATTTGGCCCGAATTCCAAGCAAACGGGGCTCACAGAGAGCGCCTGTAAATCACCCATGCGTTTGACTGATGCTAATGCCAATAGCAGGGCAGTCTTCAACGTCAGGGGGCGAAGGCCTATGGACTGAAGCGGTTCGAAGGGAGGGCCCTTCAGGGCCCTCAACACTGTGGGTAAGTCCCAAGACGGAACCGTGATGGGGCGAGGGGGATTAATCCGCCTTGACCCCTTTAAGAAACGAACGACCAAGTCGTTTCTTCCCACAGATTGACCGTTTACAAGGTCATGGAATACCGCTATAGCTGCAACATAGACCTTGAGCGTGGAGGGGGATCTCCCCTTATCCAACAGCTCTTGCAAGAAGGACAATATCACAGATATGTCACATAAAATTGGGTCCGTACCGCGGGTGGAACACCAGGCGGAAAAGACAGACCACTTGAGATCGTAGAGCCGCCTCGTAGAGGGTGCTCTAGCTTGTGAAATAGTACTCAAAACCGACTCAGGGAGACTTAAAGGCTCCCGTCTAGAGCCCAAACGTGCAGCGCCCACAATTCCGGTTGGGGGTGCCAAATCGTTCTGTTCGCCTGTGTTAAGAGATCTCGTCTCAGTGGCACGGGCCATGGTGCTCTTGAGAGCAGCCTGGGAAGATCTGGAAACCAATGCTGGTTCTGCCAGAATGGAGCCACTAACAGGACTTTGAGTTTCTGTTCCCGCACTCGCCTGATGACCTGTGGCAGCAGAGCGATAGGAGGGAATGCGTATAACAGGAGATTGGGCCATTCTTGGGTCAATGCGTCCTGTTCCTTCGAAAAATAAATTGGGCAGTGATGATTGTCTTTTGAGGCGAAAAGATCTACTCGCGCCCTGCCAAAGACAGCCCATATTTGCTGAACCGTGTGAGGGTGAAGCGTCCATTCGTCTGAGGAGACGTTGCTCCGAGACAACATGTCTGCTCCCTGGTTCAGTTTGCCTGGCACATGCGTCGCTCTTAGAGAGCGGAAGTGCAGCTGAGCCCATTTCAGGAGACGTTCTACCATCGTAAATAGACGTCTCGACGAGAGGCCCCCTTGGTGATTTATGAAGGACACCACTGTCATGCTGTCCGAACGGACTAAGACATGGTGACCCTTCAGCGCAGGTAGAAGGGTGTGAAGGCCTAAACACACTGCTAGCATTTCCAAGCAGTTGATGTGAAGGCGACTCTCCGCTTTCGACCATAGGCCGAAAGCAGGCTGGCCGTCGCACAGCGCCCCCCAACCTAAGTTGGAGGCGTCTGTCGAGACCGCTTTCCTTCTGACCACCAAGTCCAGGGGAACGCCCTGTTCCATCCATTGAGCGCACCTCCAAGGAGCCAGGGCTGCTATACAGGCCCGATTTACCTTGATGCGCTGGCGTCCCAAACGCCACGCTTGAGGAGGAACCTTTGGTTTCAACCAGAACTGCAGGGGGCGCATCTGAAGCAGACCCAACTGAAGTACTGGAGATGCTGAGGCCATAAGGCCGAGCATCTTCTGAAAAACCTTGAGAGGGCGAAGGGCTCCTATTTTGAAGGAAGCCGCGAGCCTGCGAATGGCTTGGGCTCTCTGCGGCGCAACTGCTGCCTTCATTTGACATGAGTCGAAAACTGCTCCCAGGAACGCAATGCGTTGGCTGGGAGACAGCACGCTCTTGGCAAAATTGACCTTGAGTCCTAGGCACTCTAAGTGGCTGAGGATTAAGGCTCTGTGGTGTGTTAGCTCGCTTTCTGACTGGGCTAGGATGAGCCAGTCGTCCAGATAGTTCAGGACGCGGATTCCCATCTGTCTCAGAGGGGAAAGTGCTGCGTCCATGCACTTTGTAAACGTGCGAGGGGCTAACGACAGTCCGAACGGAAGGACTGTATATTGATATGCCACTCCCTCGAAGGCGAATCTCAAGAATTGCCTGTGATGGGGGGCGATCTGAATGTGGAAGTATGCATCCTTCAGATCTAGTGAACAAAACCAGTCCCCTTTGCGTATCTGCGAGAGGATCTGTTTTAGTGTAAGCATTCTGAACGGCCGTCTCATGAGGGCGCGATTCAGCTGTCTGAGGTCGAGGATGGGGCGTAGACCGCCATCCTTCTTTGGAACGAGGAAGTAACGGCTGTAAAAACCTGACTCGCTCTGTGTTGGGGGGACCGTTTCCACGGCGCCCTTGGCCAACAGATTCTTTACCTCCAATCGCAAGACGTCTGCGTCTTTGCTGCGAACTGAGGTGGTGATCACACCATGAAAGCGAGGAGGTCTTCGAGCGAACTGGAGTACATAGCCTCGTTCTATTATACCCAAAACCCATTTTGACACTCCGGGGATGGCTTGCCATGCCGCGGATCGTGTCGCTAGGGGCTGCAATGGTTCGCACAGCTGTATGCTGTCTGAAAGCATTGGAAGAGGAAATTTGCTCTTTTCTTGAAAATGTTTGTTTTTTATTTTTCCCGCTATCACAGCGGTTTGCTGTAAGGGCACTGATATAAAGGGCCCGTGAGTTACAGCTACATTTTTTACAAACATGAGTTCCCTTACACTCGGAACAGAACGGAGTGTAGAAGGGCTTAAAAGAGGCACTTTGGGGGCTGGTCCGGCTGCTGCGAGACTTGGCCCCTCCCTCTTCCTGCTGTTGAGATCAGGAAGACGCTGGCGGCGCCTGGTCCAGCACCACTCTTGGCCGAGGTCCCTGACGCTTAGGGAAGGGAAAGCGCTTGGCTGGGCGTGACCGAGGACGGAGCTCCGTCTGAGGCGCTGGTTGCGCAGCTGGGGCGTGGCTTTCGCAGGCTGCTGAGTCGGCGCCGGCTTGGGGCGACTAGGAGCCGTTGCAGAGCTCGAGCGTTTGGGCAGGAAATGTCGCATAGCTTGGGACGATTTCTGCGCCGCGGTGAAGCGCTCCGCGAAACCCTCGACAGCTGGGCCGAACAGGCCGGTCGGCGAGATGGGGGAGTCAAGGAAGGCGACCTTATCCGCGTCCTTGATCTCCGTCAAGTTAAGCCACAAGTGGCGCTCCAGCACCACTAAACTGGCCATCGATCGCCCGATCGCCTGAGCCGTCATCTTCGTGGCGCGTAACGCCAAATCCGTAGCGCTACGTATCTCTCTGAGCGGGGAATCGTCCAGGTTCAACTCGTCCAGACCGCGGAGGAGCTTTGCTTGGTACACCTGGAGTACCGCCATAGAGTGAAGCGCTGAAGCTGCCTGTCCAGCAGACGAATACGCTCGTCCAGCGAGGGTAGAGGTCGTCCTGCAAGGCTTAGACGGGTGTGACGCCCTCGCCTTCCAACCGATAGCGGTGGGCGGGCAAAGGTGCGCAGCAACTGACTCGTCCAGCGGGGGCAGCTTCTCGTAGCCCTTTTCCTCAGCGCCATCGACCGTGGTGAGGGCAGCAGAAGAGGAAGTATGAAGGCGGGCGGAGTATGGAGCACGCCAGGACTTAGAGATTTCGTCGTGGACTTCGGGGAAGAATGGTGAAGCTCGCTGACGAGGGGCCTGGCGGCGCCCCGGCAGAAACCATTCGTCCAACCGGCTCCTAGAGGGCTCCTCGGGAGGAGACCATTGAAGATCCAGCTCCTCAACAGCTTTAGATAGGACGCGGAACAGTTCGGCGTCCATACCGGCGCTGGCGGCGCTGGATTGCGCAGACGGCAAGGGGGCGGGGTCATGGGAAGAGCCCGACAACTCCTCTGCGTCAGATGCGGCCAATGACATGCTGTCATCCTCGCATTCACTTCCTCCGAAGGAGACCAGATCGCTCGCAGCCGCAGAGGGACGCTGGTCAGGATGCAGGAAGAGAACTGGCGATTCCTCTCCATGTGGTGAAGGCGAGGCACGCGGGGTCTGAGCCGGCGTGAGCTCGCCTGTCACCACGCTCTTAGATCTCTTGCCCCGCTGCTTCTTCCTAGCAGGCTCTTGCGAGGAAGTAAGCGGGAGGGCGCGAGAAGCGGCGTCGCTCTCTGAAAAGAAAGCTAGCCGCGAGCGGAGGGAAGTGAGACTCATATTCCCGCAGTGGGAACATTCCGTCTCATTGAGCGCAGCCTCAGCGTGGGCGTGACCCAGGCACGAGACGCACTCAGCGTGAGTGTCAGCGGCGTGCAGAGGGGCTCTGCACGAGCGACAAAAACGCCGTGGCATTTGGAACAACGCCGTAGAAATTTGCTCTTAATTTGCTCTTTTAGATGTTCGCCGGATAGCAGCAGGGAATCAGCTCCGGAGCGTCAATCCGCCGAGCAGTGAAGATCCGCTGCGAGGCTCGTCAACGGCGAAGAAGAGGCTTGCTTGAGCGAAGTCTGCGTAGTCAGTCTCTGCGAAGATCAGAAGTCGTCGCTGAAGAAGAAGGATCTGAGTTCCCTATGGCGAAATGCTCGCTTATATAGCCAGATGCTCCGCCCCTTTTGGCGCGATCGGGCGCGAATCATCGCCATAGGTTTGTGCATCTCCGCTGCCGAGCCATTGGTTCGTTTCTTTAACACTGCACGAACCAATGGCCGTGCAGTTACACTGCGTTATTGAAATGCTTCAGTCTCAGGAGAAAAGGAGCTTTTCCCATAGCGTCTTTACAGACGCAGTACGAGTGAAAGTATCGAAAGGGAACAAAAGTGATTCCTGCTGGCGCAATGGTGATTATGAAGATTTCCATTATGCACTAATAGTATTTTGGCATCTGGTGACCGCAGATGTGCCCCAACTCCAAAAACAGCTTTTGAAACCAGCTTTAACATGCATTAAATCTCACTCGTCTAAACTATCACTGCTATTACCAAACAAAACTGCTAAATCAGGCCAACCTCATACATAATAAATACAGCTGCTATGAGCTCATCAAAGTCAGGAAAAAATAGTGCAAATCAAACAGACACTGTTCCCCCTGAAAACCAAAAGTTAAAGAGATTTGCTGTTCTCAACTACAGCCAAAGGAGCTTATAACAACAATTCAACAGAAAAGATGATGTCTACATAAACATCAAAAATACGTATTTACAAATACTCCATCTGTACCTAATAACTCAAGCACAATCTATACCCTCTAATCCAAATTGGCCTTCCTGTACTTCAGTTTCAAAGCCTCAGCAAAAAAATTGCTTATAATGAATGCATTATAATTCACCTGGAAAGTAAAGTCAGAAAAATGCAATGTAGAAGTAAGTGCAGGAGAGCAAGGATAGTTCTGCCTGCCTTCCCCTGAATCAATAAAAGTATTCTCAGCAACACATGTGGAGTGGTACATCTTTTATTAAATAACCTTCACCGGCCTTTCGCTCCCTGAGGAACTGTGGCAAAGTGAAACACGGCAGACTACTGCTCCCAATGGACAACGAATGCAAGGTATTTCTTCTATTAAACACTTTGCACTACTACCTTTATGCTCGACAGTCTAGTAAAACAATTAAACTTCTCTAATCAATAGCCTCCTACTAAAGAACCTTCACCTTGGATGCCCAGCGTATACAAATAAAACGAAAGATTCTGAGCTCTGAGTTTCCAACATTCTATCAATTATTACAGTTTTATTACAGCTCAGTTTTCTCATATCTGTGTAGGTGTATATACGCTACAGAGTGGAACAGATTTTTTTAAATGTCCTTTGAATGTCTAGCCACACTCACATACATTTATTCAACAATATTGATCATTAATTTACGAGCGGCGAGTATATCACACTTTGTGTAGCTCAAAAGTCTTGTTTGACTTCTGCCGTCAACCTTGCTATGCTCCACTGAACGGATTTAGTATTTATCAAACTTCATAGGAAGTTATTTACTAATCTGAAAATTTTAATTTCCCTTGATCTTTTGAAATAAGAGTTTAATTTATGATGTAAACAACTGTAATTTTCTAAGCTCAAACTTTCTACCCTGTTCAGGTCGTTTATCGAAACTGAGCTGCAAAAACAGACCCCTAGAGTTTTATAACAATGCTATAGTCTTTGTTTGGAATATGACTAAATAGAGTAAGATGTGGGGAAAGTTTGTGTTTGTTATAAGTGATGTTCATTTTTAACAAGGTCCCTAAACATTTCTGTCCAACATTAGCTGCAAAGAAGCTCAAATTGAAGAATGAGGCTGTATAACCTGTGAGTAAAAGAACTGTCTCTAACACTAGGTGCATTTCTGAACTGAATGTGAAACTGCTTCGCAATGTGACAAAGCCAATCAAAAGATGTTTAAAGGATTAGCTCACTCCAAAATGTTAATTTCCTGACAATTTATTTCATTCCCATGTCATCCAAGATGTCCATGTCTTTCTTTCTTCAGTTGAAGAGAAATAAGGTTTTTAAGAAAAACATTCCAGGATTTTTCTCCATATAGTAGACCTAATGGTGGCCAATGGGTTGAAAGTCCAAATTGCTATTCCACTAGAGCTTCAAAGGGTTCTACATGATCCCAGCCAAGGAATAAGGGTCTTGTCTATCAAAACGATTGGGTTTCCTAAGAAAAAAAAAGCCAATAATTGACATTTTAACCACGCTTGTCTAGTCACGTTAAAAAGGTCACGTGTAGGGTCACATAGGCGGAAGTACCCAGTGTTTACAAAGTAAACGTGTAAAGAAAGTCAAGCTTCCTTTACAAAAAAAGGTAAAACAACAATGTCAGATGATTTTAAAGTTGGAGGAGAAAATGAGATGGAGTTTTTCACCCTAACCTACCTTTTTGAACCTTTTTTGAGAACACAGATGAAGAACTAACCACACTTGACCTTTCAAACATGAATACTTAATGCTTGAAGTCACAGACGCTCATCACAGAACTAGTGCAAGACAAGCATTTGTGGTTGAAAAAGTATATAAATTTAAATTTATTTTTAGAAACTGACGAATCGTTTGGCTAGATAAGACACATATTTCTCAGCTGGAGACGTATTTCTCAGCTGTGGAGTCCTTTGAAGCTGCATTAAAACTGCGATTTGGAACCTTAATCTGCTGATCCCCTTTTAAATCCACTATATGGAGAAAAATCCTGGAATGTTTTCCTCAAAAACCTTTCTTTTCGACTGAAGAGGGAAAGACATTAACATCTTGGATGACACTGGGGTGAAACCTCATTCTGGAGTGAACTAATGCTTTAAATGTACAGTCACATGGGATTTTGAGATCGCAAGACATTGGGGAGAAATTATAAAACAATATGTTGTTTTATATAGCTGACAAAGACCTGGAACTCCTCTCGTAGCTGTGAAGAGTTGCTCTGAGAATCCACCCTCAGCATCTCTTTGTAAGCTAGGGCGAACTCGTTTACCGGGATGGCCGTCTCCCCACACAGGCACGCTTCCAGGATGGCATCGTGAATGAATATGTACTGCTCCTATAGAGAGAAATAAAGCATAGACATAACTACACATACGGTAGCCTGCTGTAGACTTCAAATTTTGATTCAGACTTGACTGAAAGTGATAATGTCTGAGTGGGTGAGCCGTCCGCTCTGTTATTACCCAATCTAGTTTGATGCATTCATATGCTGTTGTGTGCGTGATAGGCAAGACGTTAATGCATTAATCAGCCAATCACAGTGACAAGTAAGCACTACTTTCTGTGATTTTTATTAATTTTCTTTCAAAATGAGCTCAAGTGAGGCCTCCCTTGAAAGCATTATTTGTTGGTGTCACTGTTGGATGGTCTTACAACAATTTGAATCTAATATTTCGCAATGTTTGCTTTCATTTAGTTTAATTTTCTCAACTGTATTTTTGGAGGAGGCACTGTCTTTCATATCTCCTCCGAGAAAACACCCTTGATAGATGAAGTAAGAACATGAGGTGAATAGAAAAGAGAGAGGACTGGAGTAGAACTGAGAATGCATGGAAGAAAAAAGACAATACAGAGTAAATAAACGCAGATAACAGAATTTGTTTAACCTCCATGTTTCATGTAGATAGTGCACTGCGAGTATATACATGGCTCTACATAAACACTTGCGGATGGATTTAATTAAAGCATCTGGTAAATAACTAATGTTTTAAAGAGTGAAATGACTGTGGGATTTACATAATAAAGTTTGGATATGCAAATTTCGGAACATCTAAGCAAAGGCACTTGCCTCCGCATAGACAGATGCAACAGAGATGATTATTTGCATTTCACACCTATCAATACACACTTTTCGCTGAATTCCAAGGCTAAACATTTTGAATATTCATAGCAACTCCTACAGAGCTTATGTCTATGCAAATACAAGAGATGTCATGTAAAAGGTCTCCTGCTAGAACTAGGTGAAGGGAATTATGGGGAAACATGTGAGAGGCTGCACCTCTGTCTGGATCATGTTGATACGGCGAGAGCAGAGGGTCTTCACACAGTTGTAAATGTCCACCACTCCTTCACACTCCGCCATGTCCAGCATTACATCCAGCACGATATAGCAGCCGGTCCTGCCTGCTCCCACACTAAAAAGGAACAATGAGAGACAGATAGAAAGATGTTCCTCAAAAATGATGCCATTTGATTTTACTTTGATAGACATGAACTTAAGATCAAGTTGGTGAAGTTTTAAGGCAGCTGATAGACTCCTGTTCAACATGGAAGGATGCGAACATTCAAAGTCCTATGTAACAGTTAACAGCAACCACAAACATAAAGTTCCAAAGGTTTTACCATGGGTTTTTGACATGGTACAATGGTAAAACCCGATTTTTGGACATGTATCTATCTTGTCTGTCGGCATGTTGTCACTGCGTGATGATGTGCAGCGTGAGAACGTAAACGCCTCTCTTCCTCTTTACTACTAGTTACAGCATGAAATAAAAATGAATGAACATTAGTTATGTTGTCTCAACTGTGACAAGATGACAATACTCCATAGATCACTGACGCTGATCTAACTCTCCTGTTTGTTTTGTTTGTCGGACAAAATGGCAGATGCAGCATGATGATTAGTCAGATCAAACTTTAAACGGAAGTTGAAATCCTGCCCTACATTATAGAAGCCATTTCACTTGAATATACATCACAATGGGGAATAAATTGATCAAAAGAGTCAGTAAAGACATTTAGGGCCAGTTTTACTAAACGGGTCAAATTAGAGCACAATTCTATAAAAGCGCTGATGGAAGGGGAAAATTCTGCATGTGATTTAATAACAATGCGCACATTAAAGAACACAGATGCAGACAGATCATTTCCATAATGAATGACCAGTGCAGTTTTACAATGAGCAGCACAAATGTGCCTGCTTTAAGACATGCTTTTTTGGGGGCGTTGATGATAATGAAGTTTGATGATAATGGCAAAAATACCAGTAATTTGACCAGCACAAACGTTAGTAAAACATGCATAAATTTTGCATCTGAAAGGGCAACTCCTACAAATGCATATTTAATAAGGTCATATTTTAATAAGGCACAAGCTGTTAGTATTTATATTTCAAATAAATGTTGTTATTTTAAACTTTCTATTCATCATAGAATCCGAAAAAATGATTACGCTTCCCACAAAAAATTTAGCTTGAGCACCAAATCAAGCATATTAGAATATTTCTGAATGATCATGTGACACTGAAGACTGTTTTAAATGATCATCTTTCCTCTTTACTACTAGTTATAGCATGAAATAAACATGAATGAATATTAGAGTCATGTTTTCTCACATGCGGAAAGATGCCAATACACCATACACTGTAAAAAGTTTTCACCAGTTTCAACTTAAAAAAATTAAGTTTAGCAGCTGCCTTAAGATTTTAAGTTAAATCAACTTAAGTTATTTAAAATCACAAGTTATTTCAACTCATTTTTATTGTAGTAAGTTAAAATGACTTGTAGTTTTAAGCTGATTTAACTTAAAATCTTAAGGCAGCTGCTGAACTTAGGTTTTTAAGTTGAATCTGGTGAAAACTTTTTACAGTGTAAGTCCACTGATGTTAATCTAACTCTTCTGTTTGTTTGGTTTTGTTTGATATTAGAATGATTTCAGCATAAAAATAATCATGTGACACTGAAGACAGGAGTATTAGCTGCTAAAAATGTAGCTTTGCCATAACAGGAATAAATTACAATGTAATATATATTTCAATAGAAATTTTTCACAGTATTGCTGATCAAACAAATGCAGCTTTGGTGAGCTGCTGAATGGACAAATTTAGATCATTTTTGGCTGACAAACATTAGCAGTTATAATATGAAATAGAGCTCCATACCTGCAGTGGACCACTACGGGCCCTGCGTCGAGTGGCGTGGATGATTTGACCCGTCGAATGAAGGCTAACAGACCCGTGGCGTGGTATGGGACTCCATGCTCAGGCCATGATGTAAAGTGAAACTGACACACTTCGTGTTTGGCGGAGTATCCTCTCTGAAAGACAAACATGCTCCATATTTCAATTATAATTAATATGTATTGAATTGGCATTTTAATTAGAGGAACACTGACATATAAGAAACTTGAACTCGAATTGTCCATACCACCAGGCCACGGCTCCAACATAGATACGCTTTGTAAGTAGATAAGTGGCACAATTTTTATTTAATTTATTATTTTTATTTACTCATGAAAAATTGCAACTGGACTGTTTTTTACTGGATGAAAAAGTGACACTCTCTGGAGTTTGTATTCCTCATGGCTCAAAGATACCAACAGAAACTCAAATGAATTAGCAAACACGACAGTGAAATAAACACCCAGCTCTGCGGTCCCACTCAGGGGAGGAGCGTATGTCTACCCGACAGGCCACTAAGAGACTTCCTATTACCGCATCCCGACTGCTCGTCTGTTTGAATACACACAAAGAAAGCTTCAGCCATAAGCCTGTCTGATGGTTACGCGGAGAAACCTTCTCCACCAAACACAAGCACATCATTCCACCCACAGCCCGTGTTTGATTGACAAGGCCGTGGCAAGCACAAAACTCACATCAAAGGCTGTCGACAGAACTGCGCCTCCATAGGGCAGAAAAGAGGACGATAAGAGAAGACAGGGGGGTGAGGTGGAGGAGGTTAAATTGAGCTAATTTCAGTAAACGCACCCACATTTAGCACATTGTATCAAAGAGAGGGAGCGATAATGAGAGAAGAGAGAAAGAGATGCTTTAGTTAATGTGCCCGCCATAAAGCGTTCTGAGATGAGGCAGCTCTAATCCTGGAACAGACAGCTCGGTGGGCCTCTGCTGGGTATCAGGCGCTTCTCTCCATTTCATTTAAAGGGCTGTCACTCCAACTTCTTCCCTAACACACACACATACACACACAATTCACGTTCTGCCCTAATCCTAGCAAACAACCAATACATATCAGCAGTTCTGGGTAGATTACTGAATACAAATTATATGATGAAAATTTTAGTTAGTCACATTCCACATTTTAGGTGCTTTTTGATTACTTCTATACTACTTTTGACCTAACTCATTTATCATTGATTTGAATAGGGTAATGTTATACTATCAACAACATTAAGTGCATTAAACATTACATTATGTCAAGATTTTCCAAACTGGGGTTTGTTTAGGAACTGCAGGCGGTCTGTAAAAATCTAATTAATCTTAAAAATGTTAAATCAAAAAATTTGTCCAAAATAAAACACTAATGAAAAAGATTAAATATTTCATTTATTTGTTTAATTAAATATTTTATTTTATGCTTTATTGCCTCTTAATGCTTCATGTAATTATAGTGACATGACCAGGTCTTTAAAAAATAATTCATCTGAAAATGAAAAACACTTAAAATAAAAACAATCAAAATAAAACACTATTTTATTTTATTTTATTTTATTTTATGCTTTATTGTTTCTTAATGTTCCATGTAATTATAGTGACAAGATTAGATTTGTGAAAAGCTAATAATTAATCTTAAAAATGTTAAATGAAAAAATAAAATTAAAAACTATTAAAATAAAACGCTAACTAAAAGATTAAATTAAATTAAATTAAATTAAATTTCATTGCCTCTTAATGTTCTTTGTAATCATGGTGACATGACTAGGTCTGTGAAAAGCTAATAATTTATCTTAAAAAATTAAACACTTAAAATAAAAACAATTAAACAATCCAAACAAAACACTAACTAAAAAGGTTATTTTTTTTAATTAAAAAAATGTTATATTAAAAACAAACTAAATAAAACACTAACTAAAAAATGTAATATTTTATATATATATATATATATATATATATATATATTTTTTTTTTTTTTTTTACTTTCATTTTATTTTATGCTTTATTTCATCTTAATGCTCCATGTACTAATAGTGACATGACTAGGTCAGTAAAAAGCTAATAATTAATCTTAAAAATGTTAAATTAAAAATAAAACACTAATTAAAAAGAGTAAATTTTATTTGAAAAATGTTCAAGCAACCAAAAGAAAAACACTTAATATAAAAATATTTTATATATTACTATTTTATTTTTTTTTTTTTTTTTATTTGATGTTTTATTGCCTCTTAATATTTCATGTAATTTTAGTGACACGACTAGGTCTGTAAAAAGCTAATAATTAATCTTAAAAATGTTAAATTAAAAATAAAACACTAATTAAAAAGAGTAAATTTTATTTGAAAAATGTTCAAGCAACCAAAAGAAAAACACTTAATATAAAAATATTTTATATATTACTATTTTATTTATTTATTTATTTTTTTATTTGATGTTTTATTGCCTCTTAATATTTCATGTAATTTTAGTGACACGACTAGGTCTGTAAAAAGCTAATAATTAATCATAAAAATTTAAATAATAATAAAAAAATATATAAAAACAATTAAAATAAAACACTAACTAAAAAAATAAATATTTTCTATATTATTGTTTGTTTTATTTTATTATTTTATTTTATTTTTCAAAATTTAAAGGATAAAAAAAAGAAAAAATATAGAAAATAAATTATTTTACTGCCATTTTGTGAACACTAAGTAATCATGTGATCAATGAAAAAAAGTAACTGATAATAATATAAACATTTTAAAACATAATACTATCTAATTACAAGTATTTCATTTTTTAAATCTGATAACGTATTCCAGATTACATATAATCACTGCATGCCAGCACAGCAATATGAGCAATTATTAAATGCCCGGAAATACTTGATTCTAATTTGGTCAGTTGTGACCATCTTAGATCAAATAGCTGTAAACTGTATAGATGATATAAGAAAATTGATTTCCGACATGGCCGTGATGGTTTCACGTCTCTCATATCACTCCACTGACTCTTTCTTCTCACATAACAAAATTATTTCAACTCAAATCAATAATTCACATCCATTTATTTATTTATCTGGTAAGTAGCCGTGTAATAAGCAGGGTAGTGTGGAGTAACATGATACAAGGTCTACGATACAAGACCTGATCACCCTGTCTGCGTTTATTTTGTGATAATGGCCTGCTGACTGTACATTAACCTGTGCATAATAGATCGCATCATATCAAATGGCAGAGGAAATCACGCTGCCGTGTGAGAAATAACAGCGTGTTGGAGCCATGGCTTAGAGGTGGTGTGGTGCTTAGATGCGGGAGATGCAACCCTGCTTTTGCCCATCATTTCCTGTCCTGTCTCTAGAGGAAGAGAAATCATCTCATACCCGCTCCAGGGCAAAAGTTCGCACTGTGTACTCCGCCAGAGTTTCGGTCTTCAGCAGTGTGATCTTAATGTCTCCGTACATCTCTGACTCATCTGGCCAGTACTTACAGCATTTCACCTGAAATGTGAACCACATAAACAAACCCAGGTTAGAAAACATTAGAAGTCCACAGTGGCAATGATAGTAGCTTTGAGAGATTTATTATATACACTACCAGTCAAAAGTTTTTGAACAGTGAGGTTTTTAATGTTTAAGGTTAACGTCGAAGAATGAAGAATTCTCTTCTGCTCACCAAGCCTGCATTTATTTGATCCAAAGTACAGCAAAAACAATACAATTTTAAAATAACTGCTTTCTATTTGAATATATTTTAAAACGTAATATACTCCTGTGATCAAAGCTACATTTTTAGAATCATTACTCCACCTGATTCACCAGAAGTCATTCAAATATGCTGATTTGCTGTTTAAGAAACATTTATTTTTATATTTTATATTTTATATTAATATTTAAAACAGAGTACATTTTCAGAATTCTTTGATGAGTAGAAAGATCCAAATATCAGCTTTTATCTGAAATAAAAAGCTTTTGTAACATTATAAACTATACCATTCAAAAGCTTGGAGTCTATATAACTAAAGAAATTATAGAAATGAATACTTTTATTTAGCAAGGGTGCTTTAAATTGATCAAAAGTGATGATAAAGACATTTATAATGTTACAAAGAATTTCTCTTTCAAATAAAATGCTATTCTTCTGAACTTTTTATTCATCAAAGAAACCTGAAAAAAAAAAATTCTACTCAACTGTTTTCAATGTAATAATAATAATAATAATAAATGTTTTTGAGCAGCAAATTGGAATATCAGAATGATTTCTAAAGGATCATGTGACTGGAGTAATGATGCTAAAAATTAATATAAACAAAATAAATTACATTTTGAAATATATTCAAATAAAAATCTAAAACTAAAAATATTTCAATTTTACTGTTTTTGCTGTACTTTGGATCAAATAAATGCGGGCTTGATGAGCAGAAGAGACTTTAAAAAGCATTACAAATTTTACTTTTGAAAAACTTGACTGGTAGTGCATTTTAAATGATTTTTCAATATAAAATGAAACAACATAATGAAATTAGTTTCACGATTCTTCCTTATATGAATATGAAAGTGTTAAGAATGGTAAAATGGTATGAAAGTCAGTAAATTCAATTTTTTTGGCTGTGCATAAATCGATTAGAAAATGTAACAAAAATGTTTTAAACACTAACTAAAAAGAATACATATAAATAAATGTATTTTATTTTATGCTTTATTGCTTCTTTATACTCCATGTAATTATAGTGACATGACTAATTAATCTCAAAAAGAATTATTTTCTTTTATTTTATCCTAATGTTCCATCTAATTATACTGACAGGACTAGTGCCTACACATTTTTTTTTTTTTAGAAATGAAAATTTACAGTATAAAATGTTGCCATGTTGTGAACATGAAATAATCATGTAATCAATGAAAAAGTAACTGATTCTAATATTTTTTTTTAACATAATACAGTCTAATTACTAGTATTTCAATTTTTGCAATCTGATCACTGCATATCAGCATATCAACATATATGAGCGATTATTAAATGGCCAGAAATAATTGATTCTAATTTCTAATAATGTGAGTACTGGTGCACACAAGGGAAAATATTATGGTTCCATAAATGTAATACTGCTTTAAATGTTTGTTGTTAAAAAAATAAAATAAAATAAAAAATATATATATATATTTTTTATTTGATATAGTTATGTTATATCATAAACCTTCCTGTCTCTGAGTTAAAGCTTTACCACAATCAAACTGATGAAGTGAAAGAACTCCCTCCTTGTGTACTGTAAACCTGGTTTATTTCTACACGCCTATTACCGTTACACAAACTGTTAGATTTGCTGTCGGACCTAAGCCATCATCCATTTATCCCTGCTGTTCACAGCTTTTATCATAAAAACTGAAAGCGTATTTTTCATAATAGAGCCCCAATTTCATAAGAGGGCAGGGACGGGCCGTTAAGAGGACTGTTGGCAGCAGACGCTGTCTCCGAAGCACTGAAGGGGCCGATGCGGGTGTGGAGAGGAAAATGAAAGAGGAAATTATGTTGGAGGAAGAAATAGAGGTGGTTAAAAAAGCCTGCAACGAGTGGGCCACAAAACAAGGGAGAACAATGAGTGTGGGAATTATGATACTTCAGATCTTATTTGTAGTTGACAGCAAAACAGACGGATTTATATAGTGTGAGCACGTGATAAATGTACAGTACTGCAAGTAACAAATGTATTGTGGTGGTACGGCGGTACAGTGATGGTATCAGATGATGATAGCAGGGGACTTTGATATATACCATACTGAATGCACTAGCAATAAAGTATCATGTAGCAGTACCATGGATTTTTTTGACCTGTGCTATTATTTTCATGTCAGAGTAGATATTAATATCCTACACCATTTTGTCCAAATACACAGTGAATTTAGGCATCAAAACTTTATAATCTACAGTTTGAGAATGGATATTCAATTCGAGATTCGTTGAAGATTACATTTAAATGTGCTATTAAATTATCATTTTGTTAGATTGAAAGAGCGTTATATGATGGCAAAGGTAATCTGAATGTAAAATAGTAGACTTTTAAATATCAAATATCCAGCAATAAATATAAAAACCTCTAAGATCCGTTGATATATGTAGCTATATGTTGCTGATATATGCAGAAGTGCTTCCCTACATGGCATTGGAAATATTATGGAACATGAATATGGTAATCATTATGGTAACCATGCTACATATCAGAGTACTATCACCATGTAAGGATGATTATCATATTCATAGACCATGGTATTTACATGATACCCCAAAGTCCAACGACAAGCGTGTATTTTGATGGTAAAGTGTTAAATGGGACTTGTGTTTTATCAAAAAGAAAAAGTGACCATGACTGATGAATGGAACATGATGACATTAAAATCAATAAAATACATATATACAAATATTTAGAGGTGATGAATGAATGAAATGTAGGGTTGTTGTGAAGGAGGAGTGTCTTTAGTTGATGGGTTAGTGTGCAGATGAAGAAGGATCTAGAACATACCCTGCCCACCTCCACTAGCTTGGTGATCATGACGATGCTAAAGCAGTTTTCTTGCCAAACCATCCTCCAAAAATCATATACTGTCTCCTGCTTGGGCCCTGCAAATAAACAGACACACACACATAGACATTCAATGAATGGCAGCCTGTGTTCCAGACGGCGGGTTTAATTTACCAAGTGTCATTGCATGTTATAAGGCAGTTCAGTAATCCAGAGCCTCACACAGAGTAATTCAATAGCAGACATTTCTGGTGAATGGAACAGTTTTTAACCTCAGCAGGATGTGGCTCTCTGATAGAAAAAGCTAATTTCTCCCATCAATTGAGTCTGCCTCGAAATTCAATTAGGGGGAAAGACAGACAAACCACAAACATGTAATGATTTATTTATGGGAGATCTGAAATGATGAGAGAAGAGGGTGACCTTGTTTTTAGTAGAGCTGAGGAAAGGATAGAGGGCGGTTCATGTCTGATGTTGCACACACATTGTTTCTTCTGTCATTGTGGGGACTTTCCAATGACTTCTATTCTTTGGAAACTGAGGTACGGAAAGCTTTATGCATGCTGAGATTTTAAGTAATGCATTGTTTGATATGTTCATGAAGCTGGGTTACTGGTAAGAACAGTTGTCTAGTACTCAAATGTAGGGGATTTTAGGTTTTATGGTCTTTTACTGTCTTTACCACACAGACTGTAAATCTTTCTACTTATTAGACAACTATTAGACAAAATACAGGGCCAGATTTACTAAACAGAGCAAATTAGAGTGAGAGTGCAATCCCATAACACTGTCAATCTACTGACAATGCACACATTAATGGGACATTTCACTTAAAAATGAAAATTACCCAATGATTTACTCACCCTCAAGCCATCCTAGGTGTATATGACTTTCTTCTGTCAGATGAATATAATCTAAGTTATATTAAAAACTATTCTGGCTCTTCCAGCTTTGTCATAGCGGTGAACGAGTGTTGAGATTTTGAAGTCCAATAAAGTGCATCCATCCATCATAAAAAGTACTCCACAACTCCCTTCATGGAGGTTAATAAAGGCCTTCTGAAGTGAAATCGATGAGAGCAAAACAAAACATCGCTCACAAATTAGAAGTACAAAACGTGGATTTTTAAAGAAAAATGTCTGAGGATTTTGATATGATTGAGACTGGTTTTTCTTTGCTGTAAACAAAGGTTACGCTACGCTTACGTCCTACGTCATCCGCTGGAACAACACTCTCTCGTAAATGTGTAAAAGCTAGAGATTCTGGTTTAAAAAGTTTTAAATATGGATATTTTTCTTATAGAAATGCATCAATTCACAATAGAAGGCCTTTATTCATCCACTGAAGCAGCATGAAACACTGTTATGATGGATGGATGCAGTTTATTGGACTTCAAAATCGAAACACCCATTCACTGCCATTATAAAGCTTGACAGAGCCAGGACATTTATTAATATAACTCCGATTGTAGTCGTCTGAAAGAATAAAAGTCATATACACCTAGGGTGGCTTGAGGCTTAGTAAATCATGGGGTAATTTTCATTTTTGGGTGAACTATCTCTTCAAAGAACACAGACGCAGCCAGTGCGTTTCCACACAGACCAAATGGATAACAAATTAGCGTAGGGTCGCAAACAAGCAGAACCAATGATAATTAGGTGTGAATAATCTACTAACAACAATGGTTAAGAATAGCTTTTTTGGGATGTTACATAATGGTGCAAAAAAAGGTAAATTGACTACTGCAAAGGCACAAACCTTAGTAAACCTCCGTGCATGAATCATTTAATTTTGTGACCCTGGAACACAAAACCAGATTTATATCATATGAAAGCTGAATAAATAAGCTTTCCATTGATGTATGGTTTGTCAGGATAATATTTTGGCCAATATACAACTATTTGAAAATCTGGAATCTGAGGGTGCAATAATCTAAATATTGAGAAAATCGCCTTTAAAATTGTCCAAATGAAGTTCTAAAAAGCCACGCATTTTACATTTTGATATATTTACGATACGAAATATCTTCATGGAACATGATCTTTACTTAATATCCTAAAAAGGTTTGGCATAAAAGAAAAATTTATCATTTTGACCCATACAATGTGTTTTTGGCTATTGCTACAAATATACCTGTGCTACTTCAGACTGGTTTTGTGGTTCAGGGTCACATTTGCAAATGCAATAAAGTCAGCTGCAAAAATAACTGTATGTGCTTTTTTTATCACTAATTTTTCACAGCATGTCATTAGTTAAACCTGAAAGTAGTTTTTAATGACAAAAGAGGGATTGCACAGGCACAAGCTGTTAGTAAATCTGTCCCATTAATTTTTTCAAATCAAGGATGTCCCTGAATGTCCTCACACTGCAAAAAGTATTTATTGCTCTGTATTTTTGTCTTGTTTCATGCAAAATAAGATTTGGTTTCATACTGAATTATTTTTTTAATTTTCTTACCCATTTGGAAAACACTTTTTCTTCTTTTAAATATAAATTAAGTAATGTTTATGGTTGAAGGGAGAGAATACAAATGACATGAAACAAATAAAGCATGTAAAGGTAAATAAATAAAGGATTTTAGACAAATCTTTTTGTTTAAAAACAAGACAAATATGTGACCCTGAACCACAATAGCAATAGCCAACAATACATTGTATGGGTCAAAATTATCGTTTTTTTCTTTTATGCCAAAAATCATTAGGATATTAAATAAAGACCATGTTCCATGAAGATACGTTGTAAATTTCCTACCATAAATATATCAAAACTTATTTTTTGATTAGTAATATGCATTACTAAGAACTTCATTTGGACAACTTTAAAGGTGATTTTCTCAATATGTTTTTTTTTTTTGCACCCTCAGATTCCAGATTTTCAACCTAACAAATTAGGATTTTAAATTCTAACAAACCACACATCAATGGAAAGCAGGCTTATTTATTTCAGCTTTCAGACGTATAATCCACAATTTAAAAAAAATTGACCCTTATGACTGGTTTTGTGAGATGAGCCAAGGTCCTGCAGTCATTGTGCTGGTGGTTTCGATCTTAGGTAAGAAGACAGCAGGTGGTAATCCTGATTCTGCTGCACCATCTCTATTCAGACCCCTCTATAATTTCCTGGATCAGAACTCATCAGATTCCATCTGGAGAATCTCTGTATTCTGAAGGTTTCAGTTTCACACACACAAAAACCCAAAGACTCTGTCTGAAGGAAAGAGGCTCTCCCTCTAGGAATTGGACACTACCAGAATGAACCATATAAACACACACACACACACACACACACACACACACACACACACACACACACACACACACACACACACACACACACATCGGTCCACAAGTCCTGTCCAGACAAAGATACTCACCCTGAGTGGCGATGAAGTGGTTGGATCGATGGTATCCCTAAAAAGAAAGAAAGAGAGAGAGGTGACGTGCTGTGTAAGCCATTTGTGTCCCAGAAACATCAGTTGTCTGTATCTCACTCCTCTTAGAGTACAAATGCTCTTCAGAGATCCAAGGTCTTTAGTTCTAAATGTCTAGCTCAAAAGTCTGCTTCGAAAGCTACTATTTGAAATCAACCAAACTCTATGAGCAGAACTGTTTGATAATCTAATATAAAATTAGGGTTCTCAACATTGTGACCTCCATAAGCAGATCAATGATTTTAAATTAGGGCTATCTATCAATTCAAATATTTAAAATGTCTAAATTAGGATGAGACCAGCTCTGGGCATATACATCTAGACTAAAACAAACAAAACCTTATATGAACCATTCAAACTAGTTCACTAAAATGAATCTGACCTCCCAAACTACTTAAGAAATTCTAAGAAGAGTGTTTCAATATAAGTGTTTGACAACATAACGTCCCAGGTTACGTATGTAACCCTGGTTCCCTGAGGGAACGAGACACTGCGTCATACAACGCTATGGGGAATGCCATAGGCGAACCCGGCTCTGAATTAGTCTTCAACCAATAGGATGATGGGAGTGACGTCACCGATGTGGTGACGTAATGCGACCAGGAAGTATATAAGCACGTGCGTTTCAAACCGGCTTCAGCTTCCAGGAATGAAGCGATGCGCGGCAGGAATGCGGGAATTATGGCCCATGACGCAGTGTCTCGTTCCCTCAGGGAACCAGGGTTACATACGTAACCTGGGACGTTCCCTTCCGGGAACTCAACACTGCGTCATACAACGCTATGGGGAACGATATGCCAACTTCCCCAGAATTCCAAATTCCTGCCCAGTGGTGTTTGTCTGGGAAAGAACAAGGAGGCCCCAGGAGGAAAGAACAAGGAGGCCCCAGCGCAAGAGAAAGCATGGTAGGAACCTCGGCCCTCAGGCGGCCGAGGAGAAGTAGTCCAAACTCTGTCTGGGGAACAGCCAGCACGAGAGGGACTGAATTGGCTCCGCCTGGAAATACAGCCAGGACGCGAGTGGAATTACATCTCTGCCTGGGAGTACCCAGCGTAGAGGGATATGATCCGCCTCGGCCCTCGGGCTCACGAGGTAAGCGTCGACCTCAGTCTGGGGACCAGCCAGACGTAGAGGGACAGGTAGCGTCTGGGGAAGATGCCAGGACGCTAGGTTGCTCCACCTGGGAAGAATGCCAGGACGCGAGCGGGATTACATCTCTGCCTGGGGCGTACCCAGCGAAGAGGGATTATAAACCTCGGCCCTTGAGCCCACGAGGTTCTAGGACGCCTGGAAATACAGCCAGGACGCGAGTGGAATTACATCTCTGCCTGGGGAGCACCCAGCACAAGAGGAAGCATCTACCTCGGCCCTCGAGCTCACGAGGGATAGCGCCTTCGCTGTCAACTTAGGACAGATGAGCTTGTAGCTCGTAGGTCTAATTCATAGAACCTAACAAAGGTCAGGGGTGTGGACCAACCCGCCGCACTGCAGATGTCCTGAATAGGGACACCTGCTAGCAGAGCTTTAGAGGCCGCCATGCCTCGAGTTGAGTGAGCCTTGACGCCCATCGGTGATGGCAGGCCAGAGGACTCATATGCAGTAGTTATGGCATCCACGATCCATCTACTGATTGTAGGCTTTGTTGCCGGGAGCCCCCTTTTTGGGGGACCGTAACAGACCAATAGTTGCTCTGACTTTCGCCACAGGGCAGCTCTGTGGATGTATGTGTCCAGTGCTCGCACTGGACACATACAGGTATACTTCCGATGGTCGCTCTCCACGAATGGAGGAGGATAAAAGGCCTGTAGGGTGACTGGCTGTGGTACCGCTGTTGGGACCTTCAGTACATACCCGGGTCTAGGGTAGAGGAACGCTTTGGCCAAACCGGGCGCAAAGTCGATATAAGAAGGGGCCACTGAAAGGGCCTGAAGGTCTCCTACTCTCCTCAGAGAAGTAAGAACCAACAACAGCGCCATCTTAATTGTAAGGAAGCGATCTGAAATCTCCTCTATGGGCTCAAATGGAGGCCGAGAGAGGGCTTCAAGCACCACAGCGAGATCCCACAAGGGGGTTCTGGGTGTCACCTGAGGCCTCATCCTGAGTGCACCACGAAGGAAACGTACGACCAGAGGGTTCTTGCCCACTGACAGGCCACCAAGCGGGGTGTGGAAGGCCGATAATGCCGCCACGTACACCTTCAGGGTGGAGTGGGCTAGCCCTGTGGAGAGGCGAGACTGCAAGAACTCCAGCACTGTACCAACCGGGCAGTGAACTGGGTCAGCGTGTCGCCCTTTACACCACGAGGTGAAAACTTTCCATTTAAGGCCATACAGTTTCCTTGTAGAGGGAGCTCTAGAATGAAGGATGGTCTCAACAACCTCGGCTGAGAGGCCGCCGTCTATGAGGTGTGCCCCCTCAGGGGCCACACCCATAGTTTCCACTTCTCCGGGTGGGGGTGGCAG
Source organism: Garra rufa (assembly GCF_049309525.1). Lineage (NCBI taxonomy): Eukaryota > Metazoa > Chordata > Actinopteri > Cypriniformes > Cyprinidae > Garra > Garra rufa. The sequence goes on along the minus strand of NC_133369.1, from coordinate 17,832,968 downwards.
ACTGCGCCCCCAGCCTGAGAAAGAAGGTCCTTCCTGATCGGAATCTCCCACGGAGAGCCGTCGAGGAGGGAAATGATGTCCGAGAACCATACTCGGGCCGGCCAATACGGGGCTACTAGTAGTAGACTGACTCCGTACCGGCGTACTCTTTCTAGAACTCCTGGGAGCAGAGCGATCGGGGGGAAAGCGTACAGACTAAGCCTCGGCCACTCAGCGGAGCTGGAGGCGCTAGAGAGTACCAGAGGGGATATTGCGATGTCTCTCGAGTCGCAAAGAGGTCCAATTGAGCCTGCCAACTGCCAACATCTCTAGGCAATTGATGTGCCATGAGAGATGATGACCGGTCCACAGGCCGGAGGCCGAGCGGCCACTCATGACCGCTCCCCACCCGGTGAGGGATGCATCTGTCGCTAGCGTGACGCGGTGACACAGAGCTCCCAAGACCGTGACCTTGATCTTGCGGAACAGATCTCCCCTCGGGGAAAATCCCTTGGTCCTGAGCCACCACTGTAGCGGGCTCATATACAGTAGGCCAAAAGGTATTACGTTGGCTGCTGCTGCCATGAGACCTAACAGTACTTGAAACTGTTTGACAGTGAGTGACAGGCCTAGCCCGACCGCATTGACTGCAGTGAGGATCGACTCGATCCGAGCAGGAGACATTCGTGCCTGCATCGTGGTCGAATCCCATGCAACACCTAGATAAGTGGTTCTCTGTAATGGAGACAGCACACTTTTCTTGGCATTGAGCCTCAACCCCAATTTTTTCATGTGAGAGAGAACAACATCTCGATGCTGAGCCGCTAACTGTTCTGAACTGGCTAAAATCAGCCAGTCGTCTATATAGTTGAGTATACGGATGCCCTGGAGTCGCAGAGGAGCTAGCGCAGCATCCACACACTTCGTGAACGTGCGGGGTGAGAGTGCTAGGCCGAAAGGAAGAACTCGATATTGGTAAGCTTCGCCCCTGAAAGCGAACCTGAGAAACTTCCTGTGCTGAGGAAGGATGGAGATATGGAAATATGCATCTTTGAGATCTATCGTGACAAACCAGTCCTCGGACCTGATTTGAGACATGACATGCTTGATAGTTAACATTCTGAACTTCAGTTTCATGACTGAGCGGTTCAGTAGTCTGAGATCTAAGATGGGCCGCAGCCCTCCATCCTTCTTGGGAACGATGAAGTACCGGCTGTAGAACCCGGATTCTCTGTGCTGAGGATGGCCCCCTTCCTTAGAAGAGAATTTACTTCTTGTTCCATCACCAGAACCTGCTCTGGGCCTACCAGAGTAGGAAACACCCCGCTGAAAGGCGGCGGAGGAGCGCCGAACTGGATTTGATATCCTTTCTCTACCATACGCAGGACCCACGAAGACACATTCGGCAGTAGTTTCCATGCTGCCAGAAAGTGTACTAAGGGAACCAACCTCTCGAGACTGGTTTCTGGTAGGGGTTGAGAAACTAATTTGGTGGCCTGTAACAGCTGACTGGCAAGCGACACCTGAACTAATTGCTCTGAGGACCCCCGTAGGGGTGGCAAACTTACTGAGTCCGCTACGATGTCGGGTGGAAAACCCAGCAGAGGTTTGCGGGAGACTGCCGCGCCCTGAAACACTGGCAGGGTTAGCTGACTGGTCTCCTGAGGGCCCCGAGAAAGAGTGGGCACCATATAATGTGGTAGACCCGCTTCTTCCCCGAGAGGGGCTGCCCTCAATGGCCCTGAGCCACAAAAGTCAGGGCCGTTTAGCCGAGGACCTCTTCGACTGCAGGACGACCCTCAGGTCGGGCCTGGACTTAGAGGTCCCCGACTTAGAGCGCTGCCTGCCCCGCCCCCTAGCTCTGTCAGGAGGGGCACGGGCGGCCACGCTGGCTTTCTGAGTCTGGCGGTGTGAGGAGCTGGTACGCGGCTGGGGCTGCTCCCGTCCAGCAGCCCCAGAGGAATAGACACGGCGAGGGAGGTATTGTTGGAACGCAGCAGACTGTCTGCGGGCCTCCTGGTATCTGCTGACAACCGCCTCACTTTTTTACCGAGTCGCCAAACAGACCAGGAGACTGGAGCGGGGCATCCAGCAGAAGGGCCCTGTCCTTCTCCTTCATATCGGACAGAGACAACCATAGGTGTCTCTCCGCGACCACAAGGGCTGCCATAGACCGCCCAACAGCACGGGCGGTCTCCTTAGTGGCGTGGAGAGCCAAATCTGCTGTAAGCCTCAGCTCTGAGACGTTTACCTCCCTGCCTTCGTCTAGGTCTTTTAGCAGGTCAGCCTGGTATGCCTGAAACACAGACATTGCTGACCTGCTGCCGCGTACCCCTTGCCCAGCAAGCTAGATGTAAGTTTCAACGGCTTGGTGGGCAAGGATGGAGCCTTCAAAGATGATGCCGCTGCGGGCGACAGATAGCTCGCCAGCGTCTGCTCAACCCTCGGCATCATCTTATAGCCGTGCTCCTCTACCCTTCCCAAGTTACCGTAATAATCGGAGGAGGGGGTGAAGACACGGGCTGAATATGTTTTTTCCCATGATCTCGACAGCTCACTGTGGAGATCAGGGAAAAACGGAAGGCTCCACCCCGGAGGTGGTTTGTGTGTCCGCAGAAAGCGCTCATCCAATTTGCTTTCCTGCGGCTCATGAGTGTGCTCGGCGGGCCAGCTGATGTTAAGCCTGGCTACCGCACGAGTTACCACCTCCAGGAGCTCCTCAAACTGCAGGGACTTAACAGGCGGTTGGGGGAGATCAACACTCTCTACATCAACCTCCTCGGAGGAAGATAAGAGAAGTGTTGATACCTCCTCCCAGGGGGAAGAAACCGCAGTGCGGGCTTCTGCATCCAGGAGGAGGTCAACCGATCCACCAGGTGAGGAAGGAGATAGTGGATCACCCGTCTCCATTCCCTCCAGCAGATCGAGCTGCGAACCCCACGAGTGCAGCTGCCACTCCGCCTTGGCGGAAGCGGGGCCAGACCCGCGAGGAATGCTGGTGAAGGCTCCCTCCTCGAAGAGAGCCCACCGGGAACGGAGCACCCGCAGTGGAAGGTGCTCACACTGCGGACAGCCAGCCCCCTCGAGGGCTGACTGAGCATGCTCCGCTCCCAAGCAGAGAACACACAGACTGTGTGTATCCCCACCAATGATGAATCGCTGGCAGGGAGGAACACACCGTCTGTGTGACTGCTGCACCGCCACAAATTTCTTTCCCCTTTTTGTTGACATTGCTCAAATAAAAGCTGTGCAAACTGGCACAAAAAAACAGCAATGAAAACCAGACAGACAGACCAACATAGAGCGCTTCGCTGAATGACAAAAGCTGAAGCCGGTTTAAAACGCACGTGCTTATATACTTCCTGGTCGCATTACGTCACCACGTCGGTGACGTCACTCCCGTCATCCTATTGGTTGAACACTGATTCAGAGCCGGGTTCGCCAATGGCATTCCCCATAGCGTTGTATGACGCAGTGTTGAGTTCCCGGAAGGGAACTCAAAAGCTACTTTATTTTGAAAACTAAAGTTAGTAGCATAGCTAGTAGTGTTTGTTACTTTCCAACACTATTAATACGTCTGAGGCACAAAGAGCAAACAAACAAAAAGCCACTCTGCTACAAAAGTAATACTCATTTGCCCAGACTTAAAACTCATCATGGAGGACATGAGCTCGCTACACGATTCCTCCATCAGCTCATGTTTGGAATGTACTGGGAGAAAGAAACTCCAGGAACATCTCAAAACATGCAATATATTCATCAAAGCTAAGGCTTTTCAAAGAACTACCTGGGGAAGCTCCCAAAAAGTGGATCTGTTTTCATTAAACAGACGTTAGCGAAATAATAGAGACATGTTCTTCATTGTTGCTGAGCATTTGCTGCTCCATTTAGAACACTGCAGACGCCCACTACAATTTAGATTGGGCCGAGCTATTTCCTGCACACTGTACAAACAAACATAGAAACAGATACACTGTAGATGGAAAAAGAAATAGTGGGGGATGTTTGTTCCACACTGAAAGGATTCATCAGTTTATGGGGTTTGGAGAATAAAGGAGGTGCAGGGAAAAACACTGGGAAGATAACTGGTCCAAAGGAGCTTTGTTTTGATGATTCAAGTAGTAGAATGATTTTCTATTAGTTATACCAAGGGTTTTCAAACATGTTTATTGCCAGGGACCTTCAAATACAGGAGTCAACATCTGAAGTGGATCAAAAAAGTTGTCCTAAGACAAGAACAGGTATTGTTTTGGTTTTAGGACAACTTTGATGAAAGGTTTTGATCCACAAATGTTGACTACTGTACAATGATCCCATTGTCAATGACTCCCTTCCTAACATATAAAGGCAGCTATATATTTTCCATAAATACTCAATTAAACAGTGTGATAAAAAAGTAGGGGCTTATATGGAGAAAAATCCTGGAATGTTTTCCCTAAAAAAGCCTCATGTCTTTACGACTGAAGAAAGAAAGACATGAACATCTTGGATGACATGGGGGTCATCCAAGTGAGTGACTTCTCCTTTAAGTTTTGCCTTATGTACCTACCTATATAGTTTTTACCCCATGGTGAAAACAAGCTTCTAAACTATATAGATCTCCATGGTCAAAGAGCAAAGAACAGCCACACAGGCCTGAAAAAAGGTGTAGTACTTTACGCAGCAGTGCAACTAGATTTATAGCACACTAAGAGGGACCGTCCCGCTGGAGAAAATGTGAGGTACATGTTTTGCTCAAGGGCACGATACCGATAGGGGATCTCAGTAATGATTCAGTTCATGGGTTGCCCTATCTGCTATCAAATCCATGATGATCCTATCACAAGCCCAAAGCTGCAACTACCCCAGTGTAGCCGAAATGCAGCGATTTTTCAAGATGATGATACAGAGCATCATGCTTAAAGTTATACAGTATATTTAATAGCTGATTTGAAAATAGAAGGAAAGTACACAGGACACAGAAGCTCATTAAAGGGAGAAAAAAATAATAAAAATAATAAAAAGGCTTGACAAAACACTTTACAACACTTAGCAACTGAAACAATGCTATAAATGCACTGCATATAAAGCTGTTTGCGATTATTTCACTCAAGAGATCAAAATGGTTTCAGCAAAAGGTCTCTATTACTTATAAGATTTTATAATAACTTTCAAATCAACAAATTATTTTTTTAATACATTCTCATGTATTTATATAAGTTATTATCAGAATCAGAAAGAGCTTTATTGCCGAATGCTCTTTTTCATACATTCATCATCCAGAATAGAAGTTCTGCTGGTAAATAAAAAAGGGCTTAAACCAGCCTAAGGTTGTTTGCTGGTCTTAGTTGGTTTAATCTGGTCTAGTTAGGTTTTTAGCTGTTCAGTCAGATGGTCTTTCAGTCTGATGAGCTGACAAGTGCCCAAAACTCATCTAAAACCAGCAAACCTGCTTTTTTGTTCAGTTTTAAAGGTGCAATATATTGGCCTGTCTATTGTCTTCAGATTTAGGCTTCCTGTTAGTAACTCTAGTTATATTTTGTCCAAACTTCAGTAAATCGCTTGTAGAGAACACAAAAATTTATTCTGCTGATGTTGAGGTTGAGGAAATCTAGTTTTAGTCTCTTTTCAACTGGTCAGGCTGGTAGACTGAACTCTTAATTGAGCCCTAGCTTGGACAAGATAAGAGAAACCTTACATCAGCTAAGACCAGCAAGCCCCCTTATGCTGGTTTAAGATTTGTTTTCAGCAATTTCCTACCACAAAGACTAACCTCCTGATCTTTGACCCCTCTCTCCACCTGTATTTTGAAGAAGAGTGGGAATGAAAAGGTGAAGAGAATTTTTTTTTTTTTACCTGAAACTGTAAAAGCTAGGAACCAGTAAGAAATAAGAAAGCTAACAGATGGAAGCTGAAAGTTTTATGCATCCACATTTAGGGATGAATATAAAGAAGATCTGTGTGACACAGAGCCACTCTTCTTCATGTTTAAGTAATCCAAACAGAGCAATGCCATGACACAAAAAGGGGAAGAAAAGAGAGCTATGGGAGGAACAGAGGGAAAGAAAGCAGAGAGAAAGAAAAGAAAGAGCAGTGAAGTACTTACTTCCCTGTTTATCCGAATCTACAGGGTCCAAGAGTCGAAGAGGTGAGGAAGGGGGGTAGAAAAAGACAAGACAGACTCTAGTTAATGAGAGGCTGAAGAGAGCTAGAGGATTAACAGATCACAGACAGAAAGAGAGAGAATTAGAAGAAGAAAGAAAGAGAGAGACTTGTGTTAGCCAGCTAAGCTCTACGCCAGGGGACAGACACTTGAAATGGAGGCATATATTTTGGATGTGAAGGTGGGCAAAATCTTTGCACACTAAACTTCAAGTGTAAAGTGTGTAATTTTTCTGTCTGAAACTGAATTGAAAAACAACAATTTCTTTTAAACTGGCTTCTGGGACACTCCTTCCTTCTGCCATTGTTTGGACAAACTAATAGCCCCACCCCCAAACTCACGCTATTGTGTGAGTCAGCGTTGCTATGCGGGCTGATTCAAACAACAGAATGTTTTTAAAGCGACTTTACACTTCTCAGGGAAATTAACAAACAAATAGCCTTTCAGACTGCGAAAGTATTTTAACAACGAAAAAATTACACACTTCTCTTTTAAATTACTCCATATATTACTGTGTAAGCTAGTTCCTTGCAAGTTCCTTTATTGGGTTGATTCAAGAGGTATTCAAAAGGAAAAGACAGCAATGAAAAGGAGTAAACACATTAAACAACAGAGCTGCACTCACTTTAATATGTCCCCTAATAGCCTCTACTTACTGCCAAGTTTACCAGAAACAGTAAAAAGAAGGATCCTTTCATTATTTGTATTTTCTTGACTTTTTTGCGCTTTTCCACTCAAGGCCAAAATAAAACGAAAAAAAAGAGAAAAGAAATCAATTCTTAGTAAATTGGCCTATGCTCTGCTTTGCTCCTGTATATTGGTTTATACTGAACACTACAATTCCAAGGTAACTGAAGATAAATTTATATTATGGCCAATCGTGACATGTAGAGGGAATGAAAATGACAAGATATGTACTGTACTATAGTTTCATGAAGTTATAGTCAAAAGTTACACCTTGCAGAATCTGTAAAATGTTAATTTTTACCAAAATAAGAGAGATCATACAAAATTCATGTTATTTCTTATTTAGTACTGACCTGAATAAGACATTTCACATAAAAGACGTTTACATATACTGTAGTCAACAAGAGGAAATAATAGTTGAATTTATAAAAACGACCTCGTTCAAAAGTTTACATATACTTGATTCTTAATGTTTCTTAAACTTGATTCTTAAAGGAACACTCCACTTTTTTTGGAAATAGGCTCATTCTCCAACTCCCCCTGAGTTAATAAGTTGAGTTTTACCATTTTGAAATCCATTCAGCCGTTCTCCTGTTCTGGCGATATCACTTTTAGCATAGCTTAGCATAGATCATTGAATCCAATTAGACCAATAGCATCACGTTCAAAAATGACCAACAAGTTTCGATATTTGTCCTATTTAAAACTTGACTCTTCTGTAGTTATATCGTGTACTAAGACCGATGGAGATGCAAAGTTTCAATTTTCTAGGCTGATAAGATTAGGAACTACACTCCCATTCCGGCGTAATAGTCAAGGAAGTTTGCTGCCGTAATAAGGCTGAAGCAGGAGCAGTAATACCACGCAGCACAAACTAGCTGGGAACTCATTTCTGATAATACTCCGCCTGCTTCGGCCACATTACGGCAGCAAACTTCCTTGACTATTACGCCGGAATGGAAGTGTAGTTCCTAATCTTATCAGCCTAGAAACTCGCAGCTTTGCATTTCCACCGGTCTTAGTACACGATATAACTACAGAAGAGTCAAGTTTTAAATAGGACAAATATGGAAACTCTTTGGTCATTTTTGAACGCGATGCTATTGGTCTAATAGGATTCAATGATCTATGCTAAGCTATGCTAAAAGTGATATCGCCAGAACAGGAGAATGGCTGAATGGATTTCTAAACGGTAAAAAATCAACTTATTAACTCGGGGGGAGTTGGAGAATGAGCCTATTTCCAAAAAAAGTGGAGTGTTCCTTTAAACTTTTGGAATTTGAGATCAGGGCATTTTTACTTATTTTTTCTTCTGGGGAACCTAAGTAAGTAAGTATCTTCTTTAGCTTCTGAAGGGCAGCACCAAACGAAAAAAAACACCCCTGGCTCTTAATGCATTGTTTTTCCTTCTGAGGCATCTGTGAGTGTTTGAACCTTCTGTAATAGTTGCATATGATTCTCTCAGTTGTCCTCAGTGTGAAAAGTTCTCAAAAAAGATCTCAAAATCATACAGTCATGGTTGGAAAGGGTTCAAATACACAAAAATGCTGAAAATCCAAAGAATCTGTGGGACCAGAACAATTTTTCTGAAAAACAGCGGGCAGTTTAACTGTTCAGGACAAACAAGGGACTCATGAACAACACTAAACAAATAAAAAATGCTGTGGATCATTCAGGTAACAACACAGGATTAGGAATCAAGTGTATGTACACTTTTGAACAGGGTCATTTCGACTATTACTTTCTCTTGTGGACTACACGTAAACTGCTTTTATGTGAAATATCTTATTCAGGTCATTGTGCAATCCCTCTTATTTTGGTAAAATAATTAAGATTTTGCAGATTCTGCAAGGCCTTCATTCATTACTATTCTTTCCCTTTCTTTTTCTTTGAAATCACCACATAATCCAGCAAATCACTTGCTGTATCCAAGGTTCAAAGAGTCAAGGTGACGAAATCGCAAGACTTTAGAGATCTTTTAAGTCTCTTTAAATAGACAGTTAAATCAAAATTAAGACTTCAGTCATTTTCTCATCATCATTTTGAAAATTCAAACATTTCTGTTCTACAGAAGAGAGTCATACAGGTTTGGAACGACATGGGGGGTAAATGATGACAGAGTTTACATTTTTTTGGTGAACTATTGGTTTAAGCAGGGTCCCATGAAGAGAAGGTGGTCTTGTCCAACCTGGTGCACATTGGGCAAGCTTTAAATAGTAGGTTTACAGAAGGCAAGGTCGGCTGACCATCTGTGCCCAACTGCTTCAGTATTATAAGGGGAAATTGGACACAAAATTACCCTGAAACTACCCCACACATGTCAGTAGGCTACACTTCCTCATCTGACCAGCTATAAAATCCTCTGGGAGGTCAGATACGCCTGGACAGGAATAACAACCTACCAAGTTTCACCCACCACTAAAACGACAGCTAGTGGTCTGAAAAGTTTTCTATCAAAACTGATATGATGATATGCCACATACAGTATGGCAAGGCTAAGGGAGAGTGTCCACAAATATCGAATAAACTCCAGGGGAGTCACATAATAACAGAAACAGTGTGAATGTTTGTGAGTCTGACTGGAGACAGTATGTGACTGCTGACTTACATCGATGTAATTGGCGTTGATATAGTCAGAGTTGGGATCGCCGAGCAGCGGGTGCAGTTTCACCCTGTGACGGTCGTCTGAAACACAAACACAATCGCATGAGCACACTATGGGGTGAAATCACTAAACGGTTACATGACTTTTAAAGTAAACAGGTCTCTTTCTATGCAAATTAAATGTATTAAAGGGAATGTTTTGATATTGCACACTAATTACTGTATGTTGGTGTTACTTGATTTATTAAACTCTTTTAGTGAACTGAGTCCGAAAACAGCAGAGACAGTATGTGCAAATAAACAATTTATCCAGCTGGTGTTATTTATTGTTAGTGAATTTCCCACTTTTAGTTTTAGGCACATCAAAGCTTTACATTATTAGACATTTTGAAACTAAAGTAAGTTTTAACATCCATATAACTGAAAATGTCTGAAGGCATTACTTTGAAATCATGTTGAAATTATATGCATGCAAAGACTGAAAAAAATTACTCACAACCCATCAGGGTATCGTGCCTCCCCTTAGTTTTATCCTTCTTCTTATTGATATCCCAGCCATCAAAGAAGCTCTACAAATATAGGATTGAATATAGAGAGAGGGAGAAAGAGAGAAGGAGAGAGAGAACACATTTATGTTAGTTCTGAAAGTAATTATAATATCCTTAGACTTTGTCTAAAATGCATTTTATTAAAAGACAAATTCTGACATAAACAGCATTTAGACCTGATTCTGGATTACTTCGCAACCCAAAGAAATGTATTTTTGTGATATTACATTAGGCTAAATTTTCCTCCACTTTCAAGGATGATAAACTTGATTTCATGCTTCTGTTGAACACAAAAAGAGGTCACTCAAAAAAAAAAAAAAAAAATTATGTGAACACTTTATTCAATATCTGCATGTATTACTCAAATATGATTAAATTCTTAAATTACACAGTGGACACCAGGTAAAGGAAACCAGAATCTTCGATATCACAGGAACCAAAAAACTTCTAACTGAATTGATTTGCATCCACATCTTGTTTTAAATTCTCAGACTCTCCCAAACCCTGACTATCAAATCTAGCATTCACGGAAATATAAATGTGAAGGCAAAATTTCCACATCAAACTAGGTCTACTAGGTGTAAACATTTAGACTGCCAATTCTAGTGAACTTTTATATATATTATGTATAAATTACATAAAAGATGCCACTTGATTTAATTTAAGGGAAAACAGCCTAAACATAATTTTTAAAGGGGACATCAGATGCAAATTTTCCACAAGTTGGTATGATTCGTTAGGGTATTCCTCAATGGTCGTGTAAAACAACACCCTTTTTACCTTGTCAGAAACAGCTCTGTTCATAGTTTCGGTGCATGTCTCTTTAAATTATAATGAGCTACATTCGGTGGAGGGTTACCTTAAAAAAACAAAATAACCCAATGTGTCCTCAGTTGTTCTGATGTCTGAGACTGGAGAACTGTGTACGACTGGCTGAGGGTAGAAATATGCTAATACAGGACAGTCTGTCAGCAGTCGTGGGTGGGGCTTGAGCAATGTGATGTCACACTGCTCAGAAAATCAAAACGGCTTGATTATTAAAACTATTTAGGTTTTTTTGGGAATTAAAAAAAGGAGTGAATTGATTTTTATTTCTTTAGGGTGGTTGTGTCCACACACTGCTAAGACACATATATATGCAAACACGAGGTAAAAGTGAGTTTTGCATACAATATCCCATTCAAACAAACCATTTGTATGTTCAAAAGAATATAGGTTAAATAAAATCACCTAAATACCACCTATTTTTGCTTGTAGGACAGATCTCTACTCCCTGTTTTCCACTCTATCTAAACTAAAGATCCTGTCAATAAGCACTGATCAATGGACTGTACTTGCAGTCTGCTGGGAAATAAAGCTTATGAAATTCTGCCGTTACATTTGTGTGCTCTCAAACTCTGTTTCTTTTCCGCTTATGAAGCACAAAGACACTGACCTCAAACACACACACGCACAGTGTCACTATGTCCAGGAAAGTGCGTATTGATTTTTGAGCTGAATCTGTTTCACACTGGGGGGGAGAGTTTAATGAGTCCACAAGCTGAGCTCCTGAGAGGCAGGCTAATGGCAGAGCTCTGATTATGTGGAGGGATGTTTTGTCTCGTAGCTCTGTGGACAACAACAGATAGTGGAGAGTCAACAGTCCACACGAGTGCGGCGCCGAGAGGAGATGCTCAAGCCGCATTCTGAGGAGAGAAAATTAGCCACGGAGGAGGAGAGGGAGGGATAGAGGGAGGAAAAGAGATAGCAGTGTAGTTCGCTCTTTGTGCAGTAATGCTGAAGGGCTGTACGACCTCTACTTTCATCTCAATAACTGCTCCTCTATAGTCCATGGGGGAGTGATGCGAACCTGTCCGTGAAGAACAGCTCAAACTTACTGCTCTGAAAGTTAGCCAAGTCACAACTGGGATACGTAATGTACAATAGATCAAGATTCACTGCACAGCACACACTGAAAATGTACAACATATACTCATAACTTTACATTCGATTAGGGGTGTGCGATATGACAATTTCTGATCATGTTTCTTTTGAACAAATATCAAAATATCAATCACTAAAGTACATTATTTGCATGTGCTTTAAATCCTTGCTGGTTAAATAACATTATTTCGTTCACATGCTGTTCTGGCATGTGCTTCATAAGCCTGATTAATGGGCTAAGCTATCTTTTGTATCTGATTCGCTAATACTTTAAAAACACACACAAGGATTACATATAAACACAGTTGGTTATGTCTAAAGTGAAAGTAAACAGCTGAGAGAAAAAAAAACGAATGTGTGCCTGTGTGCAGCTCTTAAAGTAACATAACTAAACATGCTATCGATTGTCATTAAAGGGACAGTTCACCCAAACATTTACTCACTCACATGTTGTCCTGTGCTAAACACAAAAGAAGATATTTTAAAGAATGTGAACAATGGTAGTTGGTCCCCACTGACAATGATAGTAGGGAAAAAATAAATAAAATTCTATGGAAGTAACCTGTGACCAGCAACTGTTTGGTTACCCACATTCTTCAAAATACGTTTTGTGTTCGACAGAAGAAAGAAACTAATTTGAGATTAAATAACTCTCAAGAGTGAATAAATGATGACAGAATTGTCATTTTTGGGTGATGGTAGGCTAATAAAACACAAAGAAAAATCACTCACTGCTCTTGACTGAAGAACTTTAATACAGTTGCTTAATAAGAGTCAACGTATAATTTACGTATATATTGTATATAGTGTTTCATTTTTATATTTGTTAATTCAATTTCTTGAATGCTACTGCTAAATACACCTACTGTACCTGGAAATTAAAGCACTGTTTGTTTTATTTGTATATTATGTGTATTTGTAACATGTACAGTAGCCTATTTTTTAATAAGAAATTTTTATCTTTGCCCACTTTGGCCTAAACATCTGCCATTCTTTTTATTTTATATTTTGTTACCTTGTAAGGCTTTGGTTTTAAAATAGGGAAATTAGTTTGGCTGTACTGCACAGACAACTTGCAAAATAGTAAAACCAACATGACAAAGAATCATGATAAAATCGTGAATTTCTGAAAAACAAAATTTTTTATTTTTTCCATATTGCCCCCCTACATCAAAATTTGTTAATGTTAACTAAAACTAAATCTTTTTCATTTTTGGTAACTGAAATAAAGCCTACACTACCAGTCAAAAGGTTTTGGAAAGTAATATTTTGAATGTTTTTTTTTTTTAAAGAAGCCTCTTCGGCTCACAAAGCCTGCATTTATTTGATCCAAAGTAACAAAGTACCAAAGTAAGTACAGTAAAAAACAGTAAAATTTTGAAATATTTTTACTATCTCAAATAACTGTTTTCTACTTGAATATAATTTAAATGTAATTTATTCCTGTGATTTCAAAGCAGAATTTTTATCATCATGTGGCTGAACCACAAGCTGTCTTGGCAAGGTTGAGTTGAAGGTGATGGACGCCTATTAGACATGCTAAGATGCGAGCAGCTATTGTCGGATCAGCAGGATGGAATGAGAGGTAGTGTTGAGTGTCATCAGCATAGCAGTGATATGAAAAGCCATGTTTCTGAATGACAGAACCTAGTGATCCCATGCAGATAGAGAAGAGAAATGTTCCAAGGACTGAGCCCTGAGGCACCCCAGTAGCATCATACCTTTTAAATTTATAAAATCATATCAAGTTAACAAGACAAACTAAAGCAGACATCCTCTAGTCTAAGTAGGCAGTTCTAGATAAAAATAAGTTGAAATGAGGACCAGACTGTATGTCAAATGTCTGGCTATGCAAGACTAGGTTAAGGTCAAGCTGGTTTGGGCTTGCAGATAAACAGCAAACAAGCTGCCATGTACCAAAAACCATCTTGACTTCCTCAAGCTGGAATGAGCAGCTTTACTTCAGCAGGGCATGACAACAGTGTGAGGATGTCATATTGTTGAGAGGTGATAAGAAGTTTGGAATGTGTGTTCGCGCATAAACATGCATCTTTGCATTAATGTGTTTGTGTGTTGGGGATTCGCTGCAGAGGTCTGTTTTGACAAGGCTTGCAGACTGTGAGTTCTGGAGGCTGGAGATCTCCCAGCCAGACATCTGTTCGCACTGACAGGTCCCTCCACTAACGCAACGGCAGCTCCCAGTTAGACCGCATTGTAAGCAGCACTAAAGCCAAAGCATATTCTGACTTCTTTAAATAAATCAGAAAATCTGTGTGGACAGCTGTGAAAGACTTTTATTATTATGACTGAAACCTCTTGCTCGAATGTTTTTCAAGATATACTATTAAAGCCGAAATACACAATAGATCTGGTTTCCCCTGAAATAAAACTCAAAACCAGCTGTGCCAAGTGCTATTTAAACACGTTTTTGCTATTTAAACAAAAGGTACACCTACAAAGAGCAGCTACTTCAATAACTTGTGAGACTTAGTGAACTTAAGCTCTACAAAGGTGCTACATAAACTAAAAGGTACTATTATTATTACTAATATCTCTGTAACTTGATTTTCGGCTTGCTTATGAATACAAACGTCAACCTTGGCACGTGGACAGACCATTCATGAACAGTCAGGGTGTGTTCACACTTAGTTCGGTTTGTGTGGTTAATTTGGTCCGGACCAAAAAGAAAAATTATACATTTGGTCCTGATCCGCTTAGCGTTCACACTGGCATTTTTAACAGCCAACCTGAAGATTGTTTAGTGCACACCAGGGTTCGGATGGCAGCGTTCACAAAAATAATACAATACATAAAATAATATAATACAATAAAAATTAATAAAATAAAAAAATAAATTAAAAAAATTAAATAAAATAAATTAAATAAAATAAAATTACAATTAAAATAAAATGGTTAGTTTATTTTTTTTAAATAAAAAATAAATAATAAAATAAAATAATAAAAATAAAATAAAATAAATTGGTTAGTCACTTTACTTGTTGGCCTATAAAATCAAATCAAATCAAATCAAATCAAATCAAATAAAACCTACCTCGTACTCCTGTTTAAAGCCGTAACCTTCTGCTGTTTTCATCTGGTTGATGTGTTGTAGAAGGTCAGCTACACGCACTGCCGGGTGAAGCTGACCCGTGTGATAGGGTGATCCTTTACGGCCACACTGACGTCTAGGTGATCCCCCAAGCAGACTGCTGGACTCATTCATAGAGCTCCGTGGATCACCTTGGTAAAAATGAACAAATGTTTGCATGATATCTTTCATATAAGAATATAAAATAAACACAGTATAAAAAACAGCTGTACCTGAAGCAGCTCAAGAATCTTAGAAAAGTTTCAAGAATACCCAATAAACATTTTATAAAAACAAAAACTCCAAACAAGTACAATGGAGTTAATCTGAGAATTATCATCCCCTTATGGCACTTCATCTTCTGTGTTTATAATTGGTATTCATAAATATGATCAGGGAGCAATTATGAATTCATGACTTGGGCTGTGTATTCAAATAAATTAGCAGTCTGCTACTCATTTCTCAACGGAAATAGAAAAGAAGAAACCCAGACAGTATATTCTACGCAGCAGACGCTTAAAATGTGGCAAGACAGCTCTGAGACGTGCCATTAAAACTTCATTTTGATCAAGAGATCTCTCTCTTTGAGACATCAACTATTCAGAGCCTGCAGAGATAGATACCTTTGAATTGGATATTATTAGCATTTTTCAACTTTTATTTTTTTTTTGCATGCTCTAATTTTTTCCATATTGAAAATCTCAACCATGATGCCTTTAAGGATGAGCTTCTGGTGCAGATCTGAGTCTATTTGCATCTCATAAACTGGTTGTGTTTGCCAAATGCATGCATTTTTTATTAAGTATACTCTTCGTTCTCTCTACTTTTCCATGGATTTGTGTTTATATTAGGATTTATAGTCTTATGTCAGAGGAGAATGAGTATGGGAATGTACTACATCAACAACACTACATCTTATATTTAAGAACTGTGAAAGACTGAGTGATTACAGAAGGACTGTGGCTTTGATGAAGCTTTCATTCTGACTACAAATGAGGACAAATTAACAGGAGGTGACCTAGTAAGTCCCTGAGCTTCACTTTAAACGTGTGCGTGACTGAGAGTCTGTATCCATTCATTTGCACTCTTTGCCGTTAGCGTCTGATATTCTCGCCTGTGAGAGTCAGGAAACAAATGTAGGAATTATTATACAGTAAAAAAAGATTTCATCATTATGTTTGTTTCTATCTATTTTCGGCCTTCTCTTCTTAAAGTTTCCAACTAGTTTCTTTTATCAGTTGAATCACAAAACTTTTCTTGGCCTTGAACACAACTTTTCTAGGCCTTGAATGTGGTAGTTGCGTTGCTGTCTATACAGGGTCAGAAAGCTCTCGGATTTCATCAAAAATATCTTAATTTGTGTTCCCAAGATGAACAAAGGTCTTACTGTTTGGAACGACATGAGGGTGAGTAATTAATGACAGAATTTTACATTTTATGCTCGTCTTGTCTAGCTCTGTGTGTACTCTGTGTGTTCCATTTCAAGACAGTTAGGGTACAGTAGGTCTAAAAACTAGCATCTCATTTACTCCTCCAGCTTCAAAATTGCCTTACATCACTGCAGAAGTACCATATTAAGATAATAAGACAATGTACAAGAGGCATCATTGTGGAAAAACAAAAACAAAAAGTGGCATGACCAAAATTATTCATACCCTTCTCAATAATCAATAGAAAATCCTTTATTGGTTATTACAGCAATCAAACGCTTCCTACAATTGCTGACCAGCTTTTTGCATGTCTCCACTAGTATTTTTGCTCATTCATCTTTAGCGATGAGCTCCAACTCTTTCAGGTTGGAGGGTCTCCTTGCCATCACCCTGATCTTTAGCTCCCTCCACAGATTCTCAATTGGATTTAAGCCAGGACTCTGGCTGGGCCACTGCAAACATTAATGTTTTTGTCTGCTAACCATTTCTTCACCACTTTTGCTGTGTGTTTTGGGTCGTTGTCGTGCTGAAATGTCCACTGGTCCAAGGCCAAGTTTCTCTGCAGACTGCCTGATGTTGCTGTTGAGAATTTTGATTTATTGCTCCTTTTTCATGGTGCCGTTTACTGTAATTAGGTTCCCTTGTCCACCGGGTGAAAATCACCCCCAAAACATTAGGTTCCCACCACCATGTTTGACAGTGGGGATGGTGTTCTTAGGGTTGAAGACTCCTCTTTTTTTACGCCAAATGAAGGCTACATCTTTGTGGCCAAACAATTCTTCAATTCATCCAAACAATGATTTTTTTTTTCATCTGACCATAAAACAGAAGACCAGAAGTCTTCTTCTTTGTCCAGATGAGCATTTGCAAAGGCCAAGCGGGCTTTTGTGTGCCTTATCTGAAGAAGTGGTGTCCTCCTTGGTCTGCATCCATGGAACCCAGCGGTGTACAGTGTCCGTTGGACTGTCTGCCTTGAGATGTTGCCACCAGCAGAGCCCAGATTCATCAGGATGGCCTTGGTGGTGATCCTTGGATTATTTTTTACCTCTCTCACTATCCTCCAGGCCAGCACAGGTGTTACTTTTGGCTTCCGACCACGTCCTCTCAGAGTTTTCACAGTGCGGAACGTCTTGTATTTTTTAATAATACTTTGCACTGTAGCCACTGGGCCTTTAGAACATTTAGATATGGTCTTATAGCCCTTTCCTGACTTGTGAGCAGCCACAATGTACAGCCGCAGGTCCTCAGTGAGCTCCTTTGTCTTAGCCATGACTGTCCACAAACCAACAGCAGAGAGCTTCTGTTTTTCACCTGTTGAGTTGATTAAAACAGCTGTTCCCAATGAATCAGGGTAATTAGGATGCCTTAGAACAGCTTGGACTATTTGGAATGGTATAGAACTTTGGATTTTCCCATAGACTGTGAAAGTTTGCAAAGGGTATGAATAATTTTGGACATGCAACGTTTTGTTCAAATGTAAAAAAAAAGCTGAGAAATATTTTTTTTTCCACAATGATGCCTCTTGTACATCATCTTTATTATCTTTTGGGAGAAGCCTGTGTTATTTCCGGTCAAAACAAAACTTGCTGGTTGAATAAAAGTAACTTTAAGTCAGAATTTGCCAGGGGTATGAATAATTTTGGGCTTGACTGTACATAAAAAAAACAACAAAGATAGTCAGTATTATTGGGTGCTTTGTGTTTTGAAGGAACGCTTAGTTTGAGGAACAGACTAAATTTGTCATTATTCACAAATAAGCTGTTAACCACTGACCGGATCATTGATTTATTAAGTTTATTCCAAGAACAGGATCATTCAGACTGGTTATGTGAACTGGATCAACTGTTTCCCTGAAAAAATCTGACTCAAAAGAGCGATTCTTTTCTGTACTGGATATGATTACCTCACTCATGAACTCAAGTTCACACTGTCAAGATTTGCAATGAACAATGACTAAATGTCTGTCTGTTTCTCATACAAATCATGTGGCTTCAGAATACTTTCACGGTTCCTGGTGTCATTTTGGAACTTGACAGTCACAGTCCTCATTCACTTTTCTTTAAAGTGATATTCTTTAAAAATTATCCTTTTATGTTTCACTGAAGAAAGCAAGTTAGACATGTTTGGAGCAACACGAGGGTGAGTATATGAAGACAGAAACGTCATTTTTTGGGTGAACTATTGCTTCATAACTTTAGACCTACTTGAGTTCCCATCATGCAATGTAGCATGATTCAGTTATATGGATTACTGTTTACTGCTTTCATGCTGTTGCTGATGTATAAGTTGTCACTCCCCGTTATTTGTTAGGAGTATTAGCTCCATTGTTTCATTTTGTGTAATGCAATGTGCAAGTTCATTTAACTGGAATAAATGAGTTGAAACAAAGCAAGACAAGTGCATGCTACTTGGTTATTAGTTTTCTTCATGCATTGCTTCATTAATACAGCAGATATAGCTTCTGTTCAAGGAACAATCCAGAATTAAATCCAAATGTTAAAAGGTGTTGAGGTGTGTGCGCTGTCGTGTCACGTCTTACTGCGAGTGCTGCACGTATGGGTGTCCATAAATGACAAGGCCATCCTCTCGTCCTCCTGCAGAGTGCTCTGATCAGTGAAACTGCGCTCCATGGAGCCCATCATATTACTCTTCTCCTGCCTGTACGTAATGGGGGTCTTATTCATGTTCACCGGCTTCCTACTGAGGAGACAGAGAGAAGAGGGCGAGAAGACAGAAAGGGGAGGTAGAGAAATGGAACGTGAAGAAAACGGGAGAGAGAGAGATGAGGCGAGTTAGGGGAGTTGGTGAGAGAGAAAGAGAAGATCATCACTCCGCTGCCGCCCCCTCTCTAAAAAGTGCACAAAAAAGCCATGAGAAATGATGATGTGCAATGGAGAAGAAGCCACTTACGGATAATAAGAGTATGAGTAGTAATCCCTTCTGGAGAGAGAGAAAAAAAAATAGAGAAGAAAAGGGGAAAAAAGAGAACAAGAAGAAGAAGGGACATGAGATGCAAGCACTGGTAGAGCTCTGATTAGAGTGAAAAATGGCAAGCCGTCAGCAGCTTGCATTTGCCACGCGAGTAATGGGACGCATGCAGATACGCACAAAACCTCAGCCAGAGCGGGAAATGGCGGACTAATCAAATACGTCATCTTGTTGCTTTTAACGAGTTAAACAAAGTGGCCTGCTGAGAGGGACTTTCATATTCGCTCTCCGCAGTCACAGCAATTCGCCGACGCAATCTAACCCAATATCCGCTAAATTGTCCAATGAAACGCTTGGAGAACACTTCCATCTGCATTCGCATTACAAACATTCTTCGACTCCATTTTGGGGTGCATTTGGATTAAATGGCTTAAATTTTCTGTTTTGCACAAAGGCCTGGTATATTTCTTTCCATTTCGTTGAGAAAGACTCCCATTGCTAGTTGAAGAAGTCGCGTTTCTTTATTTCCTGCTAAATGACTGCGCTGAGGGTTTGCAGCACTCAAATGTTTAGCTTATATAAACTTTTTTCAGTAGTCAGAAAATGATAGAGAGAAGCTAAAGAGGGATAATTTACACAATAGATAACTAAAATGCTCAAATGCAAACTAAAATAGCTAGAAATACAGTACCAGATCAAAGAAGCCAAAGATGGTCAAGCTGGTTGCTTTTGGTAGCTGGTTACAAGATGAATCCACGTTGATCAAGAAAGTTTACCAGGTCAATCACTAAAAGAAGTTCACTTTCAGAACAAAAATGTACAGATAATTTACTTTGTCATCCAAGATGCTCATGTCTTTCTTTCTTCAGTTGTCAAGAAATTATGTTTTTTGAGGAAAACATTTCAGGATTTCTCTCCATATAGTGGACTTCTATGGTGCCCGCGAGTTTGAACTTCCAAAATGCAGATTGAATGCAGCTTCAAAGGACTCTAAATGATCCCAGCTGAGGTAGAAGGGCCTTATCTAGATCAATGATTGGTTATTTTCTAAAACAAAATGACAATTTATATACTTTTTAACCTCAAATACTCGTTTTTCCTTTTTTTTTTTTGTAAAAGGTGTTTGATCCTCTTTGCACGTTCACTTTGTAAACACTTTGTTGGTACTTCTGCAGCGATGTAGGATGATTTTGAAGTTGGAGGAGAAAATGAGATAGAAGTTTATCAACCCAGTCTAACTTCAACTGGAATACACAGAGTACACAAAGAGCTAGATAAGGATTTGAGGTTAAAAGTATGTAAAAAGTAATTTTTTTTTAAACAACCGATCTAGTTTCACTAGATAAGACCCTTCTTTTTCGGCTGGGAACATTTAAAGCCTTTTGAAGCTGTATTTAAACTGCATTTTGGAAGTTCTAACTCACAGGTACCATAGAAGTCCACTATATGAAATGTTTTCCTCAAAAAACAATTTCTTCACGACTGAAGAAAGAAAGACATGAGGGGTGAGTAAATTATCTGAACATTTTTGTTCTGGAAGTGAACTTCTCCTTTAAACTAGGGATGCATTATACAGTATATTGGTGTTGTATAATTTTTGGTGGAGATTAGAGACTATTTTTAGACTAAATAGTGATGTAGATTTTTATTTAATTAATTTTCTTGCAATGCAATACAATAAATAACAAAAACAATCTGTGCATCCTTAAAACCAGAAATAAACCATCTAAAACCAGCTACCATCAGACACAGCAGACGGAAGTCTAAAACAGTAGCCTCTAAGCAATCACTATTCATGCATGTAAAAAATTCATATGAAAAACAGATGGTGAATGGTTTTTATCTGTTGTTGAAGATGAATCTAGATGACCACTGCATTGATTCATCTTCAGTGATTGGTGCCGTTTGAGGAACGAGAGGCTTGTGCCTCTCATTTGCCACTGGATCTGATGACCTTTTGAGAACCGTGGGCTAATTATCTCTGAAAGCACACTTTTTCCATCCCAATTATTGGCTCATTTCTGGTTCAGGGCGGCAGCGGGCAGGGCCTAATTAAGTGAGTAATTGAATTGCATTTCTCTTTAATTAAATATTTCACACTCAGATAATCTCAGAAGATGAAAACCCCTGGCAATCTCTCCGCCGATGCACGTGAGAATGCAGCCGAGAACACCTGGGTGCCTATTGACTGAGCTGAATAATCGAAGTCATAAACCACAATGGGTAGGTTTAAGTTAGTCATAGCTGAACGCACAATAACCTGGTCTCACAGGAACAGATTAAGTCTCATTTAAAAGCACTTTCACAAGAAATATTTGAAAAAGGCCCACAAACTTATAACTGTCAGGGTACATTTGAAGCAGTTCTTTGTTTTGCAGCACATACAGTGGCTTCAAAACACTTAAGTCACATGTTAAAACACATGGATGTCAATGCATATGTGCCCCTGGACCACGAGGTAAGTAGCACAGGTATATTTGTAGCAATAGCCAAAAAATGCATTGTACAGGTCAAAATTATTGATTTTTCTTTTATGCCAAAAATCACTAATATATTAAGTAAAGACCATGTTCCATGAATCTATTTTGTTAATTTCCTACCGTGAATAATTTTAGTAATATTTATTACAACTTTAAAAGAGATTTTCAAAATATCGTCCTATCCTAACAAATCATACATCAATGGAAAGCTTATTTATTCAGCTTTCAGATGATGTATAAATCTCAATTTCAAAAAGCTGACCCTTATGATTAGTTTTGTGGTCCAGGGTCACATATAGTAAAATATATGTTCATATATAGATTTCATATTGAAATCTAATGAAACAGGAATTTATAAGAGTGACTTAAATGTCTAAACAACATTTTGCTTTACATTTATGCTTAAAAGCAAAGCATGCTTTGGTTCTCATGTATTCATCCTGACCTAAAAAACTTACCCTTTTTTAATGATTATGATAATGGCCCCTAGTAGCAGTATCAGGACCACCAGCCCACCAGCACACACTCCTAGGATGAGCCCCATCTCCTCTGAGCGCTGAGTGACCTCAAGAGCTCGCTGATGGTCTTTACAGGCAGCTGAAGAACACGCAAACGGACATAACAATATTTGAGAACAACAGCAATTATATGTAAGCATATAAACCAGCATGAGTTCACATATTAAGCAAACAAAACACAAACACACAAATCTAAAGTACTGAGGGGAGGAAGGAAGCCAGATGGAAAAGAACAGTTTGTACTAGATTAAAGAACATGTTAATTGTGATCTCAACATTAAAGGCCCTTTCAGACCAGTGATGATAACTTTAACAATACCTATAAATATAAAGTTACATTTATTGTAATTTTATGAAAATAGCCATGTCCACAACTATAATAACACAGAAAAGTGATTTTTTCCCAGCTGATGAATGCTTAAAAAATTGACCGCCAATCAAAATCCTTGAGTGCTTAAAGCAACAGATAACATAACTGCACACTTAAATGTGTGAATGTGCATGAAAGACTGACAAAGAAAAGAACACTACATAAGCGTGCATTTCTTCTTTAAAGATCCTTTAAAGTCCTTTAGTCCTTTACAAAACATCATGTTTTACTGCCTGTTTGTCAACCCTCTCTCTTCTCCTAACTCCCTCTCTCTCTCCTTCCCTCCCTCCCTCTCTCTCTCTCTCCCTCCCTCCCTCCCCCTACACTCACTCTAACACTCAACACACACACACACACACACACACACACACACACACACACACACACACACACACACACACACACACACACACACAGAGGCAGAGTGAGATTAGCTGTCTAATAGTTTTTAAATTTTCTTTAATTCATAGAGCTTTGTATATTCCTGAAATTAACTGTGTTTGCTCAGAATTCGCCCCTTTGGGCTCGGGCCCTAATGATGTAGTTACTACCTTTCTGGGCCTGGAACTAATCAGTTGTGTTTTTGTCTGTGCAGGGTCAGAAAGCTCTCAGATTTCAACAAATGTTTTATTTATTTATTTTTTTATTAAATTATTACTTATTTGTGTTTCAAAGATGAATGAAGGTCATACAGGTTTGGAACGACATAAGGGTGAGTAATTAATGACAGAATTTGGATTTCTGGGTGACTTTCCCTTTAAGAATGGTCTAAAAATGTGCTAATCTGGTTAAACAAGACAGAACCAGGGGTAATGGGGTGAAAAAACTGGGTGTGGAAATCAAAGAGATGGTGCGGGATTGACATGACCAGCTAGCAACCATGTAAGACTGACACAAACTGGTTTTTGCTGGATTTCTCAGTGGGTTTAGCAGAAAAAAAACAGATATTCAAATTGAAAAGCAATGAGAGACCTATGGGCATCCACTGACAGAGGCAGAAGCCAAAATTGACAATCTGAGAAAGCAAGCCAGAAAAGTACCTACAATCTAGTCCTGAGTCAAAACCCCCAAGTGCAGTCATGGGCCAAGGTGAAAGAAATGAAAGATCTGGCAATCCTAAGGGCTCCTTCAATCGCTCATCATGAGCCGTTTCTCTACTGTACCACGCAGATTGCACGCCTCCTCTGTGGCGCGAGTGCCAACTGCACCCGGTCAGCTATTTATCCCCGGCACCTGTCTCCACTGACAGCATGTGGGCAGGGGTCACTTCACAATCTGAGGCTCCTGGGGATAGCATGACTCTCTGTCACACCACTAAATGAGACTGTGTGATCCAAGAGAGAGAGTAAAGAGAAAGTGTGCATATGCAGCGGATGCCTGAGGCAAATTGCCCTGACCTGGACACGCAGCAGCTGGGCTATTTATACTCTTTTCGCACACTCATGCTTGTACAGGGATGTTTTTGTAATTTTTTTTCCTCAAGCTGATGAGTAAGTGTCAACATCACTGGAAATCTGTATATTCTGCTCTTTAAAAAAAAAAAAGAACATTGAGAGTGGTTGTGTGGCAAATCGATGGTTCCATGAAGAACCCTGAACATCCATGGAACCTTTCAAATGCAGAAAAGGTTCTTTATATTTGAAAAAGGTTCTTTAGATTTGTTCTTCAAAAGGGTTCTTTTAAGAACTGTTCACTGAAAGGTTCTTTGGGGAACCAAAAATGGTTCTTCTATGGCATTAGGGGTTAATACTTAAATCCAATAATAATAATGATACAATAATGATTAATATATGTTGTCTTCACAATGCAATATCAGAAGATGAAACTGATATGTATTTAAATTATATAACCAATAGTGTTGTTATTGTTAACTAAAAAATGTAAAAAAAAAAAAAAAAAAAAAAACTGTTTTGGTAATTTAAATAAATCTGAAATAAGTATACATTAGCAAAAAAAGAAGTATTTTCTGCTCATCAAGACTGCATTTATTCGATCAAAAATACATGAATGTAATGAATAAAATTTTTTAAAGAACAGCAATTATTTAAAATAAAAATATTTTCTAACAATATACACTACCGTCCAAAAGCTATTTTTTTTCTTTTTTTGAAAGAAATTAATATTTTTATTCAGCAAGGATGTGTTAATTAGGTAAAAACGATAGCAAAGACTATTAGACTGTTAGACAGCGGTTTCTATTTTAAATAAATGCTGTTCTTTTTAACTTTTTAATCATCAAAGAAAAATTTATCCTGAAAAAAGTAAATGAACAAATATATATATATATATATATATATATATACACACACACACACACACACACACAAATATACACAACTAGAAGTTTTAAATTAAAATGGAAATATAAAAGTAAAAGCTAATTAAAAATATCATCCAATATATATCTATATATATCTCTCTCTTCTGACATTAAAACTGTAGCAGGAGGAATTAAGGGAGACACATTAAGATGCAAAGCATAATTTATATTCAAGTGGTCCATGGCATATATAATCAAGTAGACATTTTCCTTGAGGCAGACATTCAGCTGTTACACTATTCATTTATATGGCAAAGGCAAGCAGGTATGTTGTCACAGCAATGTATCATAATTTATGAGAAAAAAAAAGAAAGAAACTCATGCGAACACTCAGTGACCTCAAATGACAAGAAACTTAAAGTAATTTCCAACCACACTGTTGGCTCTAAGAAACCAGCAAATAGCTATTTAAGCTAATGTCCGCTTAGTCAAATCCACAGTGGGAGAGATCATCTAGTGTTAACGTTTCCTTAAGATCTCAATGGCCTGAAAGTTACAGGGCTCTATGAAAAACAGAGTGAGCTACGGCCTGAGGAAAAAGGTCTGCTTTAGGGCTCAATGCAAGGCCAAGGCTAAAAATAAGTCACAAGCATGTGGAGGAGATGTGGGGCAGCAAGAAAAAGAATTTGCCATGGCGCTCTCTGCTCCCTCAACAGCCAAAGGCAGTTTCAAAACATCCCAGTCTTTGTGACAACGGCTCACTCAGAATGGCCAAGAATTGCCTGAAAACTGAAGAGCTTTGTTTTTTCGGGTTAGGGTTAACCTGTAAGAGTTTGATTCTTCAGTGGAAAACAAGAGGAGAAATTCTAAAATGTTTGTGTGATCATATAGTTTTCAATTGAATTACAGTGAATTTAAAAACTTTCAAAAACAATGCAAAAAGTATCTTAAAAGTATTCTAGGTTTTCTACAAAAGCATGTTGCAAAGAACCAGATCAGCCCAATATATGAAGGAATCATTTATTGAAAAGGCTGAACTCAAAAGAATGCTTCATTCAACATTTTTAGTGAATAACTTAAGCTCCAGTCTGTTCCTCTAACATTGCTATTGTATAACTTCTGAAGACTTGGAATATATTGCATAAGGATTAGACTGCTACTAATAATGGACTACTTCTACGATACAAGTCTTTTTTTAAGCTTAAAAGCCTCAGTACCTATTCAGTAACTGCATGAGAAAGAAGAAAGTTATGCAGGTTTGTAACTATGTGAGAGTGGGTAAATAATCAAAGTGCTTGGAGGGAGGATAGTTTATTTAAAGTAGTGTAATTTTAGACCATTCCTTCCCTTGCAATCCAAAGCAACTTTTTATGTGTCACTCTTTAGATATCTCAAGACAACAGAGACTATACTTTCACAAACCCCCTATGGAGATCCCACATTACACTAGACTTGAGAAGCCAGACTCCCACTGGAAACTTTTGAAAAGAGCCCAGCCATGATTTATCTTAGAAGAAACCATCTCTTTTCACAAAGTATTGTGCTTTTGCTGCACAACTTCACAGACACAGATTTGCATCTAAGGCACCAATACAGAGTGTGTCTGCATCAGGCTGATAACAATATTAAATATACATAATTCTTTAGATGTCAGCAGTTAAGGGATCTGATCTAGATTTGTTACAACTACAATTAAACGCTGTATAAAAACAAACCTCATTTCCAAAAATGGTGACAGTGTAAATGCATGAATAAATTAGATTTTAAGATTTTAAATGGAAAAATCAGAAAGCCATGATTTGCAAATACATTTTGAACTACATTTACATTATGAATATTATATATACAGACATATAGACACTGCTGTTCAAAAGTTTGGGATCAGTAAGATTTGTATTGTTTAATAAATCAGCATATTAAAATAATTTCTGAAGGATCATGTGACACTTTGGAGTAACGGCTGATAAAAAAATTCAGCTTTGAATCACAAGAATAAATTATATGTTAAAGTATATTAAAATAGAAATCATTATATTATATTGTAACAATATTACTGTTTTTCTTTCTATATTTTTGATCAAATAAATCTAGCCTTGATGAGCATATGAGACAAAAAAACATTACAAGTCTTACTGATCCCAAACTTTTGAATGGCAGTATACATATAAAACTTTATTCAAGCCATTCACTGCATTCATAAGTTTTGGACCAGTAATATTTTTAATGTTTTTTTTTTTTTTTTTTTTTTTTTTTTTTTATAAATAAGTCTCTTATAGTAATCAAAGTTCCATTTATTTGATCAAAAAAAGTAATATGAAATATTATTGCAAATTAAAACAAATTTTCTATTTTAATATACTTTAAAATATAATATATGTGATTTAAAGCTGAATTTTCATCAGCCATTACACCAGTCTTCAGTGTCATATGATCCTTC
>NC_133369.1:17743547-17805074 GCF_049309525.1 Garra rufa | reverse complement strand
AAAGTACATTAAAATAAAAAAGCACTATTTTAAAATGCATAATATTTCATAATAATCCTGCCTGTTTCTGTATTTATTTTTCAAAAGACCTGCCAAAGGAACAATATAAAACCCAAAATGCATTGCTTCTTATGTGAAATGATCTTGTTTCAAGGATGCTCCGATATTTTTTAGTTGTAAACAAAACAAAGACTGATGTAGGATATTTTGCCAACATAATAGCTCTACCGTAACATGCAAGTTCAATATTCCAAACATAAGATATGCAAGTTCATGCATAATCTTCACAATAACAGCTACATCGCGAGTTCTTAATGAGGTATTAAATGTATTCATGGCATGAAATATAGATGGGAAAACATCCATTAAAATTTGATGCAAACCTGATCAGATTTTTATCGTCGTGCTGAGTTCCCTTTCAGAATATCAATTAAGCCCAACACAGGCATGAAATTTGTTTCAAGATTAATGTGAGCACCTGCTGAGCGCACCAAAAGTGGAAATTAGCACTTGGAGTTACAACGAAAGTCTATTGTTCTGTGAAGATTGCCAAGGGACTGTTAATTAAACTGTCACCTGTGCAACAAAATGGGAATCTTGACAGCTTAGTTTTGTAAGACTATGTAATTCATTGCGTTTCGAGCACATCACGTGTCAATTTTCTTCTGGACCTTGATTGTTGATTCATAGGACAATTACGTGGCCAATCAAAAGCAACAACCTCAATTATGTATTTTTTTGACAAGGTTCCTGTCCTTCTGTTTGACAGCACTCTGGTTGTTAATTTGTTTAATAGTTCTTTCCTGTTGAGGAAGTCAAGAGAGCTCCATTCTGTTCATCAATATGTTGGCGTGTGAGCCCATATCCCAAATGTGTGACTGTCTGTGCCCACTGAGCAGATGGTACGACAAAACTGGCCTAAAATGTCCACTGCTGCCTTTTGGCTTCATGCTCGGAAAGCTAGTCGTCACCCTCATTACTCGGTCTCAAAAAAAAAGAGCCAGGTCGATTTAACCGGGAGGCTGTGCTCACTAGCGCCGAAGACTACAATACCGTCCTGCCCACACTGATCCCTGATGGCGTTCAATACAAGGGAGTGTGGTTCTTTCTTGTTGCCTTGACAGGAATCTATGCCTCCTGAACCTTTTCATCTTTCTCTGAGGACCTTGACAGGTGGTAGCATGTATTGACAGGCACAGGTGACTCCATCAGTGGTGTTTGATGTGAAGGTCTTTCTCCTGACCGGAGAGGGACCCGAAAACTGATCTCTCTCAGTGCCCGCGTGCTGTGGCGTGTCTGCACCGAGACTGCCCGCCCCAGACAAATCTGCTTTGATATAGTCCACTCCCCTACCGCAAGCAAGCAAAACAAACATGATGAAAGAGTGACCTGTTCTCCGTTAGTGCCCTTGTCTCCAGAAGAGAAAGGGGAGGCGATGAGGAAGGGGGATGTAGGACGGAAAAAGCTGTGTGTGTCTAGACACAAAATTTCACTGTAAACCAATACACATCCCAAAGCTGTACACTTCGCTTTGCCCTTTAGGGAATCCACGGATGCTTACAACTCATGTCATAAATTTGAGCTCTTGGGGGAAAAAGTGCACGTGTAAGATTAGCTAGTGAACCATTATGAAGTGTTTCTCAGCGGTACAGCTCTGAGAGGTTTGAGCAATGACCACAGAGCTGGACTACTGACCTGGAAGAGGGGAACCACTTTGATATCCAAGCCTGGCCTAGCAGCATCTCTCGGTCAATACTTTAATGTTGAAACAATGAAATCTCTTGAGGCTACATTCACAAAAAGTCTAATTGTACAGTGAGGGAAAAAATTATTTGATCCCCTGCTGATTTTGTACGTTTGCTCACTGACAAAGATCCATCTATAATTTTAATGGTAGGTTTATTTGAACAGTGAGAGACAGAATAACAACAAAAAATCCAGAAATTTCTAAAATGTTAAAAATGTGAAATAAGTATTGTACCCCTTGGCAAAACATGACTTGGTACTTGGTGGCAAAATCCTTGTTGGCAATCACAGAGGTCAGACGTTTCTTGTAGTTGGCAACTAGGTTTGCACTCATCTCAGGAGGGATTTTATCCCACTCGTCTTTGCAGATCCTCTCCAAGTCATTAAGGTTTCGAGGCTGATGTTTGGCAACTCTAACCTTCAGCTCCCTCACAGATTTAGGTTTTAAGGTTTGGGATTAAGGTTTGGAGACTGGCTAGGCCACTCCAGGAACTTAATATGCTTCTTCTTGAGCCACTTTTGTTGCTTTGGCCAAGTGTTTTGGGCTATGGTTAGGGGGTCATTGGGTCAATGTCATGCTGGAATACCCATCCATGACCCATTTTCAATGCCCTAGATAAGGTTCTCACCCAAGATTTGAAGGTACATGCCTCATCCATCGTCACTTTGATGCGGTGCAGTTGTCCTTTCCCCTTAGCAGAAAAACACCAAAGCATAATGTTTCCACCTCCATGTTTGATGGTGGGGATGGTGTTCTTGGGGTCATAGGCAGCATTCCTCCTCCTCCAAACACGGTGAGTTGAGTTGAAGCCAAAGAGCTCCATTTTGGTCTCATCTGACCACAACACTTTCACCTAGTTCTCCTCTGAATCATTTAGATGTTCATTGGCAAACTTCAGACGGGCCTGTACATGTGCTTTCTTGAGCAGGGGGACCTTGTGGGCACTGCAGGTTTCAGTTCTTCAAGGCATAGTGTGTTACCAATTGTTTACTTGGTTTTACTTGGTACTTACAAGATTCTCCTGTGTAGTTCTGAGCTAATTTCTCACCATTCTCATGATCATTGAAACTCCACGAGGTGAGATCTTGCATGGAGCCCCAGATCGAGGGAGATTGACAGTTATTTTGTGTTTCTTTCATTTGCGAATAATCGCATCAACTGTTGTCCCCTTCTCACCAAGATGCTTGGCGATGGTCTTGTAACTCATTCCAGCCTTGTGTAGGTCTACAATCTTGTCCCTGACATCCTTGGACAGCTCTTTGGTCTTGGCCATGGTGGAGAGTTTAAAATCTGATTGACTGATTGCTTCTGTGGACAGGTGTCTTTTATACAGGTAACAAGCTGAGATTAGGAGCACTCCCATTTTTACCTGTATAAAAAACACCTGGGAGCCAGAAACTTATTTCACTCATTGAAATGCAAATCAATTTAGAACTATTGTTAAATGCATTTTCTGGATTGTTTTTAGTGTTATTCTGTCTCTCACTGTTCAGATAAACCTACCAATAAAATTATAGAATTTCAATAATTGTTCCCAAAATTAATTATTTGTCATATATGCTTCCCCTTGTGTTACCACTATCACTTTTGAAGGAATACAATAAGAAGGTAGAATCCTTTATTTGGCAAGGGAAGAAACCCCTTTTTAATCGTACCAAATTGTATTCTTCGAAAAGTTCGGGTGGGCTCTCTCTGTCCAGAGTTGACTGGTATCATTGGTCATTTTCACTTTCGCAGTGGTCTAAAATCAATTTGGCACCTAACGTAGCCCCTGGGTGGGTTCATATTGAAAAGGAATTGTTGGCACCTTTTCCAGTAGAGGCCTTCTTAACACAGCTCGCTCGACCAGTGCCTGACCAGAATCCCGTTCCTAGATTTGTTAGAGAAAGTTGGAAATTATACCACCAAAACTTCAAACAAAACCCGTGGTTGACAACTAGAGCCTCGATCTGGTATAATACTAAATTTAAAATAGATAGGAAGCCTTTCTGCTGGACACAGTGGGTCAATAAAGGGATATGTTTCTTGGATAACCTGTATGAGGGAGAACATGTGGTCTCATTTAATCATTTGAAACAAAAATATAAACTGCCAAATAATGACTTTTGGAAATACCTGCAAATAAGACATTGTCTCCTTGCAACCATTAAAAATGGCCCTGACCCACCAACGGATATACAACACATCTTTACCAAAATTAGTCATAAAGTAGGTTGCTCAGAATTCTATGCCTTAATCCAAGATGTTAATGCACCTAATCTAAGTGGACTTAAACTGGCATGGGAACGAGATCTGGGGGAAACAATCAAGGATGAAATCTGGAAGCAGGTTGTATCCAAGTGGCATACCTGTGTTCGTGAAATTCAATCCGAACTGATAAATTATAAAATTTTCAACAGGTGTTACTGGACTCCAAGCCGGATGGCTAGACTTAAACTAAGAGACGATGACCAATGCTGGCGATGTAAAACTGATACTGGTACTATGGTTCATATGCTGTATGAATGTGATAAGGTTAAGGAAATGTGGGAAAAGATTGTACATTTTGTTAATAACACTTTTAGCCTAACACTACACAAGAACCCTGCTCTCTGTATGTTGGGGATTTTGCCAGAAGATGCATACCTATCCCGGCAACAAAGGCAATGGTGCCGTTTAGCTATGATGTCTGGATGTAGAGTCATTCTGAGACATTGGGAATCTATTACGCCCTCCTCGTTTAGTGAGTGGCTAGAACTCATGTCCAATATTGCTAGCTATGAACGGGTGATATTTAGAGCCTCAGGACGCCTTGATCTTTATATGAAAATATGGGGATCTTTCCTTGCATTGATTGAGAAAATCGTATAAAAAAGATAGTATAATGTCAAATATGTTCGGTCTCCTTAAGATTATATGTAGAGTCTAAAATACCACGATGTGACTAAACCCAAATATGTATTTATTTTTCTTAACTTTATTTCATTTCAATTTATTTATTTATTTATTTATTTATTTATTTATTTATTTATTTTTTTTGAGAGGGGGTGGGGGGTGGATGTGACAATTGTAAAGCGTCATTTTCATGTCATACTGTCATATCTCTGACTGTTATTGTTAAGTATTGTATTAAGTCAGTATTGTTACTGTCAATTGTTTAAATTTAGTGTGGACTTTTATTGTGTTCAAA
This sequence comes from Garra rufa, assembly GCF_049309525.1. NCBI lineage: Eukaryota > Metazoa > Chordata > Actinopteri > Cypriniformes > Cyprinidae > Garra > Garra rufa. Next base: position 17,800,158 of record NC_133369.1, on the reverse strand, counting down.
AAAGCAAAAAAAAAAAAAAAAAAAAAAAAAAAAAAAAATTATAGAATTTCAGCAGGGGATCAAATAATCTTTTCCCTCATCCTTCTCATCAAATCTTAACTAACCTCCAGAAGCTTTTATACAGTGGTAGACAGTGGAGCAACACTGATGGGAGACAACTTTCAGATGACATTCAGCACATATCTTGTGCTGTCTTTGTAAGCTATCAAAGCGATGAGCTTGATATAAATCAAAAAAGGCTACAAATAACATATTTCAACAACATTATATGATCAAAACCCACATTTGAATGCAATCTGAAATTATTACAAATTTCTTAGGTATCGGAATTTGGTACCAAACGACAAGACATTTGGTAACAAGGTAATTCAGTCGGTGACTAAACACTATGCAAAGATTCATTTAGAGATGGCACCCATTCTGCTGCTGTGGAAATATGGCCCAAATCTGTTTGTGAATGTTTCAATAACATATTTCCAATCAGGGATACAATCTGACAACAATGACTTTATCAATCACATTCAATCAGGTGACTGGTCACTGTTATTTTACGGCATGGCTTCTACAGCTGCTGCAATAGTTGTATCAATAAAGGCAACCAACTTGTTTGACTCCAAAGCAAGACTACTGCTGCCATGTTTAGTGTTACAATTTCTCCTATTCAAATGGTCTATCTCCACCCCTTTTGATGTCTCTGATGCTAAAATCGACACTGACGCACCATCCGCCTGCAGCAAACTGTTAGTTCCTGTGGGATCATGAGCTCGAATGCTGATGACATCTTGGAAAATCTGTGGCCCTCAGGCATGTACATTGTGAATAAGTGAATAGCAAATAAGCTGGAAAAGCAACACTTGTGTAGTCAGAATAACAAAATCCAACCAATCCACTGCAAAATTTATGTTCTACTGCTATTTGTCCACTCTATCACACTTTAACTTGTTTACAATTTATTTGCATTCACCTCATTTTAAAGGGGTAATATCATTTAAAATCCACGAGAACCACTAATGGTAAAGGATTAGTTCATTCCTTAATTAAAATTTCCTTAATTAAAATTTCCTTAATTAAAATTCTGTCTTTCTTCAGTCAAAAAGAAATGAAGGTTTTTCAGGAAAACATTCCAGGATTTTCCTCCATACAGTGAAACTGCAGTTTCAATACAATGGGCTCTACATGATCCCATCTGAGGAATAAGGGTCTTATCTAGTGAAACGATTGGTCATTTTCTAACAAAAATAAAAAATATATACTTTTTAACCACAAATGCTTGTCTTGCACTGGCTCTGCAATGTGGAATGACATGTTGGAAATGTCACAAGTGTTTTCATCTGTGTACTCTGGGTTCAAAAAGGACTCATTTTCTCCTCCAACTTTAAAATCACCCAACATCGTTGTTTTACCTTTTTTTTGTAAATGGCTGGGATCGTGTAGGGCCATTTGAAGCTTGATTGAAACCACTAAAATTTATTGAACTTCTTGGATGACATGAGGGTGAGTAGAGTATCTGGAAATTTTAATTCTGGAATGAACTAATCCTTTAAAACTGTTGTAAATGATGACCATTAGAATATAATCAGAACAGAATTCCATTGTCAAAAAGACAAAAATGCATATGTTTAAGTCCCAAAAATTATAAGGAACATTTATGGTTTGTACAATTCCTAAATTAAAGTTAATTCTCAGTATGTTGATCTCAATTCACATCACACTGTTTTTCAGAAAAAGAAAAAAAAGGTTTTGCACAAAACTGTACAGTACTTCTACAAAGAACATGTTCTATAGCATCAGCATTGAATAACTCACCTTTACGGGCGATGCGAATGCAGTTTATCCTTGTTTCCTGTGAGAAAAGAGAACAGAGATGCAGTGTCACGCTGTGGGAAACAGTCAAACGGCAGAAATAAGACTATATGATACCTGATGAGAAGTCAAATGGGCTCACACTGACTTTTGCTGATTCAACAACAGCATGAATCCCAGTAAAAGAGTAAAAATACATTTAAAAACAGCACCGTGTCTCACTTACCTACCCTACTTTTGTGTGTGTGTAGGTACTTTTCGATCAGATATAAGCCTTTAATGTACAAGCAATGGCAGCGGAGGACAAGAGAGGCAGGGGGGATGACTTCCAACCAGGAGAGAATTATAAAAAGGAATTAATTTGCTCGAAATCGCAGTTGATGACATACTGGTGTTATGAAAACGACCTTTGTCAAATAGCGCTAATGAGATCCAAGCCCATAATCCAATTCCGGCCCGCCACCTCGACAAGAAGATGCATTATCAAATTAAGATTTACAGATGCTAATTCGGGCATTATGGAACAATTATGCAAATCTTCCCATCCGGAAAAGGAGTGAGAGGCCTCTGCTCAAACTGCGGCTGAATTGCTTTTTTTAATTGAAAATCCATTCCAAACTGCTTTGGCTCCTAAAGCCTGTCATAACCTTATATCATCTCAGAAAACATACAAAAGAGAAAGGGAGGGAGCGGTAGCAAAAGGAACAAAGGTAGAGACGGACTCGCATTGATGTTTCGAGAAAGGAAAGAGGGACATGCGTTGATATTTTAACCGCCCTAAAACATCCACGCGCTTAAAAATGTCATGTAGGCCAATCCAGGCTTTACGAGAAACTCATCTTTATCTGCTCCAGCAGCCATCATTGAGATGCAAGTGTGCCATGGCTCCCAAAACACACTCTCCCATGAGAGCATAACGCAGGGATAAAGCAAACACTGCCTGTTTTCTCCAAGCACAGAGCCGGTCCTAGATGTCACACCGTAAGAAGTCATAGCTCACCATGCGTGTGAGAAAAGACTGACCCCGACTGACAGGCGAGAGACAGCCAGTGGGCTTTGATCAGACAGACGCAGACACAAAGCTTTAAGCTTCCCTGCTCTATTTAATCAAATTTGTGGGAACGGTCATGGCAGGCACTGCAAAAGGGGATCTGTCAGCAAACTCAAGCTAAGTAAATGAATTATGAGCACTATAAATATAACAGGCCAAGGGAGGCAAGGGAAAGGAACTTATTAGAAAGCTCCTACTTGGTTCAGAGCAGAAGAAAGGAGGCATGCAAGAAAAAGAGAGGGGGAAAAGTAAGAAGTAATGTTATTTTTCATTAGGAAATGAAGCCTTCCAAATTAAATTTGCTACTGTAATGTAAAATATATATAAACTGGTTTAAATGGTGAATTATAGTTAATCAATTAAAGTATTAACATCATGGCAGTATAAGTTCTAGTGGCTTTATGCTAAAAAAAAAGTATGCACAGTAAAAAAAAAATCTAATTCTCACTATCTTTTACATTTTTGTTATATTTCACATCAAAGATGTTTACATATAGTCCAGAGAAAATAATAGTTGAATTTATAAAAATGACCCCATTCAAAAGTTTACATCCCCTTGATTCTTAATACTGTGTTTTTTTGTTTGTTTGTTTGTTTAGTTATAGTTGTCCATGAGTCCCTTGTTTGTCCCGAACAGTTAAACTGCCTGCTATTCCTCAGAAAAATCCTTCAGGTCCCACAAATTCTGTGGTTTTTCAGTATTTTTGTGTATTTCAACCCTTTCCAACAATGATTGTATGATTTTGAGATCCGTCTTTTTACATTGAGGACAACTGAGGGACTCATATGCAACTATTACAGAAGGTTCAAACGCTCACTGATGCTTCAGAAGAAAAAACGATGCATTAAAAAACAGAATGGAGAATTTTGCCTAAACATATTTTTTTCTGTTAGTACTGCCATTCAGAAGCTACAGAAGATACTTACATATTTCCCAGAAGACAAAGAAATTAAAATGTAACCTGATCTGTAAATTCAAAAACAATTCAAGAGGATGTAAACTTTTGAACTGCGTCATTTTTATAAATTCAACTATTATTTTCTCTTAAGGACTGTAAGTAAAAATTTTTAATGCTGAATATCTTATTCGGGTCAGTACTACATAAACAACAACATGAATTTTGTATGATCCTTCTTATTTTGGAAAAATAATTAACATTATGCAGATTCTAAAAGGGGGATGTAAACTTTTGACCTCTGTATATGTAGTATAAATTTTTTTTTTTTTTTTTTTTTTTTTTTTTTTTTTTTACATATTTTGGTGAGAAATATCAGTTCTTTCCTTCCATTTTGATAAAACAGAGATGCCAATTAGAGAGAAAAAGTCTGTTTGAAAATGTCTGGTCAGTCCTATAGGGTTCAGTGCCATAAAAAACAGTGCAAAGCAAAGTTTTTCTGTGTTTATGAGTAAAAGAGAGCATCTGACAGCAACAATCTTTTTGTTTTGCCTCTAAGGACTGTTAAGGAAGAGGAGGACAAGAAAGTAAACAAAGAGCAGAGAAGAGAAGGGAAGAAAAACAGCTCTTTGTAAACAGCTGAGAATCAAAGATCTTTTAAGAGCATCTTTATATATATTTATCACTGAAAGCAATTACACAAAGCCTTGACAGCATTCACAGCTCTCTAATGGCTAATTGTCAGAATAATGGCCAAAAATGCAGCAAAGTACTTTCTTTCTTGTCCCACTGCCAAAAGCTTTGAAAACCACTTACAGCCATAAAGTTGGCCAAGAGACAAAGCAAAGTATATTAGCATTGTTTATATGCAGTCAGGAGAAAAAAAAAACAGAACTGTTCAAATCGGTAACAGGGGAGTGCTAAATGCTAGCTGAGTCTCTTGAGCTACGTTCTCTTTAGCTTAGACTGTCAGGCTTTACGGCAGTTATTGCAGCATAAAATAGAGCTGAATAAAAATGAATATTTAGCTAAAGGTCGGTCAAGTAAATCAGCAGAGCCCAAAGGAGACTGAGCTGTGCGATCGGTTTCCAAGACGTACGGTTTCAAGTAGAGAGAAACCGAGGGGGAGGTGGAGTCACAATGGCTTGGCTGACAGGTGCATTTCAGTCTGCAAAGCGTGAGAAGCCCCGAGGGGTTCGGCGGGAAGGGAGTTTGTGTCTGTACTATAGGTCAACGGAGGCATTTCCCTTAAAGGCCGCCAAAAACCCAACTGTGTAATAGCGTAGGTAAAGTCCGTCCAAGTTTTGTGCCTCTGAATTGCTGTTCAGAAGAGTGGAATGAGCCAAGCTGGCTCATCCTTTCCTCCAGGTGCTGAGCCAATGAGATAACCTTCTTCTAAATGTCACCCACATCTTTTTGAGGATGTGGTTTGCTAGCTGGTGTCAAATCTAAATGGACCATTAAAAAAATCTTTTCATTCCCACAAGCCTGAAACACTCAGAGGTTTAATAGCGCATAATTGAGTACGGCAGGTAACTAATAAGCATGAAACCATAAGGCAAAAGTCAGAAGTTTCCTGTCAAGCTCAAGATAAAGGTTGGTTTCCGTTGAAGCTACAAATTTCTCTATTCATATTTCATGCAGCAATGCTGGGGAAGATTAACTAAAGTTAACGACAGTTTTTAAAAGGATGACAGTAGTTCAAATATTTTTCGATTTGTTTAGACTCAACAGATTCAACACATTGATTCACCAATTTATTCTCTAACTCAAACTAATTGACAGATTCACAAACACATTTGTGACCCTGGACCACAAAACCAGTCGTAAGGGTCATTTTTTTTTTTTATTGAGATTTAAACATCTGAAAGCTGAAGCTTTCCATTGTTGTATGGATGTTCGGATATGATAATATTTGGCTAAGATACAACTATTTGAAAATCTGGAATCTGAGAGTGCAAAAAAATCTAAATATTGAGAAAATCACCTTTAAAGTTGTCCAAATTAAGTTCTTAGCAGTGCATATTAATAATCAAAAAATAAGTTTTGATATATTTACAGTGGAAAATTTACAAAATATCTTTATGGAACATGATCGTTACTTAAAATCCTAATGATTTTTGGCATAAAAGAAAAATGCAGTAGTACACTGCCATGCAAAAGTATTCACACCCCTTTGTTTTTTCCTTATGTTAAAAAGATTTACATTACTACTTTTTTCACTATAGTCTACACTCCATACCCAATAATGATTAAGAAAAAAACAGGCTGCAACATGACAAAATGTGGAAAAAATTAAGAGGTGTGAATACTTTTGCAAGACATTGTATATTGACATTACAGTAGTACCTGGCATCATTATCATCTCCTAGTGGTTCATAGGCATTTACAGACTGGCTGCCAGCCACAATAAAACTATATTTTCATCCAATGGTGAAGTACTAATCTGATTTAATCAAATGCTTTATTAAGCAAGATCTATATTTTGCTTCCGACAAATGCTTCTTTCCTATTTAGAAACTTATTTGGCACCTTTCCAGATCAATTTTTGAGCAGCGAGAGATTCCCATTTCCCCGGCTGCTTTCCAGGCCCTGTCTTGCTTGCGCTGTCGAGCTCATTCTGTCTCCCAGACCCAGCCATTTCTAACAACATAAACTGCCAGCTGATCTATTTTTGATCAGCTGCACCTGTGCCCAATTATCCCTGTGAAATGGTTTATGCCAGCGAGACGGTATTCCTTGTTGTTTATGCTCTTATCTAGGCATAGACAGGGAGCACAGGGGCTGTTTTTCCCATTTGAATAAGGCCTGGACACCCAAAGCTTGGTGTGTGCTCATACTCTATTATTAACTTCATACTGAGTCTGTGGCACACACTATCTTATGGGTTTAACAGTAGGAGAAAAACAGCATCCCATGAAGAGCAATGATATAATGTTTTAGTACATCCAACTAATTGCAGATTTACTAGCTGCAGGTGCTTCTCACTATTTATTCAAGGTCTCTAGTTTTGCACTTCATCTCCTGCTGTGTAGACTGCAAACAATCTATAGGAGGGTGTAAAAATACAGTTTCAGATCAGAAAATATAAAACTTGCTTCGTAACATAGCTTTATAACATTACGGTTGAACCACTGATGTCACATGGACTATTTTAACTATGTCCTTACACCTTCCTGTGCCATGAACAGTTGCATTGCTGTCTATGCAGGGTCAGAAAGCTCTCGGATTTCATCAAAAATATGTTCATTTGTGTTCTGAAAATGAACGAAGGTCTTACGGGTTTGTAACGACATGAGGGTGAGTAATTAACAACAGAATTTTCATTTTTGGGTGAACTGTCCCTTTAATACTCACATATTGTACCACACTAATGATTAAATGTACACATTCCCTAGCATACGCAAAACAATTAACATATACTTATAAGTCGAATGAGACACAGCACTAGTTTCTGACACTTACGCCTCTAAAGTTGCTCATGGCCTGGAAGTAGATGAGGTAGTTCTTTCTGGGGTCCAGAGGGCTGTTCCAGTAGCCGTTGTAGGTGTGGTTGTCCCCCACAGTAAAGGGTGTAGCCTCAGGCAGGCTGCTCGGAGGAAGTTCGGCTGTATAGTAGTTTGGAGCTCCACGGGCCTGAGCCTCTCCGTGAGATGTGGGAATGGGGAAGCAGTCCTGGACACCCAGTTCTCTTTTCACCTTCCGACCAGCTTCCTCCTCCACGATCACTTGATACGTGCTGTGTATATGTACACACAGTAATGTGTTTCATAAAAATATAACAGTAATAACCATAAAGTATTGTTAAATGATGAATAGAAATTATTTGGTGATTTGTACAGTGCAAAATTATCTATAGCCCTTTTGCTATGTTCTGGCCTTATGTTAAACTGCTTTAAATTACTTTTTTTCCCACATAAATCTACACTCCATACACCATAATGAGAAAGCACAAAATAGATTTGTAACAACTTTGCAAACTTATTACAAATAAAAAACTGAAATGGTTCCATTGCATAAGTATTCATAATCTTTTCTAGGCCACTAGGAGCATTCATATCGCTTATAGATTTAGCTTCACTTCGAGTGAAGTTAACCTGTGACAAATTCATTGAAATGAGTATGATTTGGAAAGGCACACACCTCTCAATAAAAGGTCTAACAGCTAAAAAAAAAAAATACATATCAGAGCAAAAACCAAGCCCTGAGGTCAAAAGAACTGCCCGTAGAGCTCAGAAACTGGATTGCGTTGAGCTACACATCTGGTTCAGAAAATTTTTTGCTGCACTGAAGGCTCACATAAGCATGTAGCTTCCATTATCCTTAATGGAAGAGGTTTGGAACAACTAGGACTCTTCTTAGAGCTGGCTTCCTGGCCAAACTGAGCAATTAATGGAGAAGGGCTTTGTTTAGACTGGTGACCAATAACCTAATGGTCACTCTAGTTGAGCTCCATAATCATATATGCAGATAGGAGAAACTTACAGAAGGACAAACATCACTGCAACACTACATCAATCCGGCCAAACTCAATCCTCTTCTAAGTGAAGACACAGGAAAACCAACTTGGAATTTGCAACAAAGCACCTGAAGAACTCTCAGACTGTTAAATACAAGATTTTCTGGTCTGATGAACCTCTATTCCAAGCATCATGTTTGGAGGAAACCTGGCACTGCTCATGACCTGCACAAAACCATCCTAAATTTAAAGTATGGAGGTAGCAGCCTAATGCTGTGGGGCTGTTTTTCAGCAGCAGGGACTGAGGGACTCTTCAGAGAAGAAGGAAAGCCCAATGCAGCAAAATATAGATAGCCTTAATGAAAACCCAGTCCAGAGCATTCAGAACCTCAGATTAGGCAGAAGGTTCACCTTCCAAAAGGACAATAACCTTAAGCACACAGCAAGAGTGGCTTATATACAACTCTGTGAATGTACTTGAGTGGCCCAGCCACAGCCTTGGCTTGAATCTAATCAAATATTTCTGGAGAAAACTGAAAATGTCGGCCAGCCTCCATCCAAGCTGACAGAGCTTCAGAGGTGAGATGGTGAGGAGAAGAATGGCAGATAGTTGACAAATGTTGATGTGCAAAACTCACATCATACCCAAAAAAAAACTGTAAAGGTGCTTCAGTTAAGGAGTAAGTTAAGGGTATGAATACTTATGCAATGTACTTATTTCAGTGTTTAATTTTTAATACATCTGGAAAGTGTAGATTGATGCAGAAAAAAGTCATTTAAAGCAGTTTAAAATAAGGCTGCAACATTATAAATCATAAAAAATTAGGGGATATGAATACTTTTGCCATGTAGAACAATACTGGCACTCTCACCTGACCGGAGCTCCTCTGCCTTGTGCTGGACGCAGCAGGACTGTGATGGTGCTTTCTGTTTCACTCAGAGGGGACGGCATGTCTCCATAATCGAAAGTAGGTGCTTCAAAGGAAAGCAAGAGAAAGAATAATATGAAAATATCTTCCTAAAACGTTTAAAACCCACTCACTATCAAAAGTAAACTTCTCTAAAACACTCTGAGTCACCCAGTGGAACCAAATCCATTGTGTATCTAAACTTTGTCATTTAAAAGTGAGGCAGAATGAAGTTTACGCTAATTATTAAAAGCCAACATAACCAGCTAAACATTTTAATTAGAAGAATCTTACAAACAACGCCTACACTGCTGTCTAAAATAAGCCCGCCCTAATTCATGACAACAACCAACACTTCATATGAACTCCGCATTCTGCTCCAAACTTGTCCCTCTGCGTGTCTTGAACTCGGGGCGTAATTAAAAGCTGTGCATGTGGGAAAAACTAAGGGGAAACTCATTTAGAAGGATCTCAGTCTGGACCGCATTCTTCCCCCGAGATGGTCGTGTTGAGCAATAATGCTTTTCGTAATATCAGCAGTCAATTAGAGCTGATGAGCAAAGGCAAACAATCTGCCAGAAATCAATGATTATGGTATTAAAAGTGGGTTTTGGCAAAACTACAGCTACTTGAGGGGACGTCAGTAAAAGCGAGGCCTTGGATATGCTTGCAGAGACCAAAAAAGCACATAAACAAAATATAATGCCGGTCTACATACATATGATGCAACTGGGAGATATGAAAGGGCCTGAGAGCATATTCAATGTAGTATGCACAAACAAACAGGTCAAAAAGTATACAGCATGTCATATATGTACATCTATTTGATATATTGTAACAACTCCAAAGCATCTATGCTGCAACACCTTTCTATGAGGTTTGATATACATAGTGAAATGCACAGAAATAATATTGTAAAGCATCTCTGTCTCTGTGCCCAGTTCCTGTTTGACTTCTGTACTATTTCTAATTGAAAATCCTTCAACCAGAAATATACCAATGCAGATAATATATAGCGATGTATACTGACTGCATGAACACCACAATTTGCGTAAAACATGATCCTATTATGCAGCTAAATATGCATATTACATCTTTTTTTGGATCCCGAAGTGGTGTCAGAAATTCTGACTTTTTTCTCAGAATTGCATCATGTAAACTCACAATTCTGGTTTTTTTTTTCCCTCAGAATTGTGAGATATAAACTCACAATTGCGAGTTATAAAGTCAGAATTGGGGGATATAATCTTACAATTGCAAGAAATAAAGTCAAAATTGCAAGATATAAACTCGCAATTCTGACTTTTTTTCTCGCAATTGCAAGTTTACATCTCCTAATTCCGACTTTTTTTCTCACAATTGCTAGTTTGTATCTCACAATTCTGACTTCTTTCCCCAAAATTGTGAGCTAGAAACTCGCAATTGTGAGTTTATATCACACAATTCTGACTTCTTTTCTCGCAATTGCAAGTTTATATCACGCAATACTGACTTTATTTCTCAGAATTGCAAGTTTAAAAAAGTTAGAATTAAAAAAAAGTCAGAATTGTGAGATAAAAAAGTCGCAACTACGAGTTATAAAGTCAGAATTGCGACTTTATATCTTGCATTTTTTTTATCCAGTGGTGCAAAAGGGCTTTCATAAAAATGTGAACAATACCATAAACATAAAATATATATAATAAAAATTAAATAAATATGTTTTCTGAAAAAAAGCACACTAAAATGCTGAAATAAAAAAAAGTGTTAAAATTTCACTAAAACAACAACAACAAAAGGTTTAGCAACTTATTTATCCACTAAAAATGCTTTTGATAGATTTTGAAACTAATACAAGTTGACTGTTAATCGGCCAAGTACACAGGGTTATCAGGCCAATGCCAATAATCTCAAAAGAACGAAATATTGGCAGATTAATGGGCCTTGTCGGATTTTGTGTTTCCATCACATCATGCCGCCAAAAAAACAGAAGCTCTCCGTCGTTACCATCTGAGAAAACGCTGGCTTTACCACACATCGCCTTGCATCAGTCCAGTGTTGACGAATCCTGATTTAGCATCAGCTGTGTCTGGTTGACAGCAGCATATGGTGCTGTTTTGTAAGGCGGGCTGGTTTTCGGATGGTGAGGATGACAGTGATGTCAGTTCTCTTTGAGGCGAGGGAAAACGTGTAATGTTCTTGAAGGGCCTGTTGGGTTCTGAGCATCTGCTGTGATTCAGTTTCACTATCACTTCCTCAGATCCACTCGGGAATACATAATGGCTCTTAAGCAGCGATATGGGCATACTCACGCAAACACACGCTTCAGAGATCAATAGCGCACCTGAAGCGCAGGATGATGAACCGGAAACTCTGGAGTTTCGCATTTTTCCGTTTCTGTGAAATCCGCTTTTGTTCCTGACTATTCAACCGCCAACATGTATTTCTGTACCTCAGACATCTCCCGAATGATCTAAGGCATTTCAATCAACAGTTTTAGATCTCACCTGGTACATCTGAAGGTGCACCAATGCAGAACTAGGTGTTCTGTTCCTATAATGCAAAATAAAAGCAACTTATCTTCAAACTCCTTACATAAAATTACAGCACCTGTTCCAAGTCTGAAGTTATTTATTGCCAGTTCACAACAGATGAACAGATGTAAAGGTCAATGTCAGCCCATCGGAGAAGGAGAGGAGAACGTAAGTGATACTTGTTTTTTATTCATTTCTTACTAACGTCATTTCTTACTAACGTCATGCATATACAGTTCGCACATATAAAGCTTTTTCTTTCATGTACTATGGCCTAGGTGAGTAAAATCTCTTCACAAATGCCAACTAAAATTACTTCACTGACTTTAATATATAGCACTTGCAGAGATGGAGCTCAGAGTAGCATTTACTGCGACCCAAGCTGCTCCGAGACACTGAAAACACTGCTATCAGAAGTGGCTCACGGGAAAAGATTACATCGCAGTGCATCAGATTACATATTTATATAATTACAACAAAGTCTTTGTTATTCAATTATAGTGGCAAGTAACACTGTTTTACAAGCTCGCCAACCAGTGTTAATTTTGTTAACGAAAACTATGACAAAAATGTCTATTGACAAGCTTTTTTCTAAAATAAGATGCTGACGAGTAAGAGCCTATTTACACCAGGTCACTTCATGCGTTTTCTCTGATTGGATATCTATCTGATTTGTTAAAATGTTTCAATTTACACTAGGCCACATAAATGTGTCTTTGCAAAACTGATATAAATCCGATCTATATGCAAATTTAACACCAACAAAAGCAACAGATAAGCGCTGCATTTTTTTTCATTATCAGCTGATTTCAGGATCAAAGACTGCAACAGGAGAGAGCGCGGCATCAGCACTGGAAAGATAGGTTAGTCTCACTATTTTTCATGAAGATGATCATGTCGGCTTGCTAAAGAGATACTCAGCTACTCATTTGCACCAATGCTTGTTGCATTAGCACTGTCATATATGACTATAACATGCCATATAGTCTTTAAAATGCTCTCACACATTTATTATTATAAGATTCTGGGAGGAGTAAAATTTGCATTATGTGGTTTCAATGACCAGATTCATTTACACTTTTCCAGTTTTGTCTGGAATGCGGCCCAGACCACCTCCTGAAGTGGTTTGAGCGAACGGATTAAAATGCATCTCGAAAGTGTTTCAGAGGGCATTTACACCTGGTCTTTTCACGATCAGATAGCTATCCGATAAGAGAAAACGCATGAAGTGACCAAGTGTAAACAGGCCCTACCAAAATGTATTTAAAAACAATAAAAACATCACCAAAATTCTTTTTTTTTTTCGTCAAAAAAAGGAGACAAAATATTATTGCAATCCTTTACTATGCCAGGGTTGCCAGGTTTTCATAGCAAAACCTGCCCAATTGATGATCAAAACTAGCCCAATTGTGTTACGGGAAGGGTCCCCCTGGTAAGTATGCATTCCAGGGGGTAAATACGCATTTTTTGGCTGGGTTCCCCTGGTTAAATTTGCATTTAAGTGGCTAAATATAATATTATTGGGTTCACTTCAACCCTTGGATATGAAAAACATCTCGCGGCAACAGTGTTAAATTAGCCCAATTCTGCAGGAAAACCACAGATTTGGCAAGATTGTACTAAAAGAGTTTTCATGTGTCCGGTTGCCAGATATCAAGAGTCCACAAATCCACAAACAGAGCTTCTATGCCTGGTGCTTTGCTTAATTTTTTGCAATCTGGCAACCACACTCGATCTTCATTACAGAAGCGCCGACAATGAAATGAAAACACAGACAATAATGTAAGCTGAAGTTTGGCCTAAATGAAAGTGTCATTTAGCCTGTCTGTGTTATGTCACAAGATCTCGACTATTTTGTTTGCGATTGTGGTTGCTGAATAAATGTGCTTACTCAACTGTTGCTGTTTTAATAGAGAAACATTATTGCAATCTGAAATTATTGGAATTTCTATTAGGAATTTCACTCTTAAAATGTTTTTTGTTTGTTTTTACTAGTTTTCATAACGGCCAGCAGGCACCGGACGTCGATATAACGTCAGGTTGACGTTGAACCAGATGTTGCATTTTGGTTGAGAATGAAAATCATATTGACGTCAGTATTTGACGTCAATTTGACGTTGACGTAACATCGGATTTTGGTTAATTAACCTAAAAACAACAAAATATCAACGTCAGCTGAAGTTGGTATTAGACATCAAATTAATGTTGACATTACACGTTGAATTGCCATTGAATTTTGGTCACCCGATGTCGCAGCTGAAATTTAACCAAATATCAACATCTTATGACGTTGTGTGCCTGCTGGGGTGTATCTAAGTCTTCGATATTAATTCATATAATAGTAAAAAGCCTATAATACAATATAAATACAGTTATAATATAAATACAGTTCTCAAAAAATGATAATTCCAGGTAACCATTATACAGCATGACAAAAACTTAAGTGACTAAAACTTGACTGAACAAAAACATGACAAGGCTGATTAAATATGCTAATACTGTAACTAAAAAGTACATTTACACAGGACTAAGACTAATTTAAAACATGAAAGGTCTTAAAGGTCCTAAAAAAATTCAGATCGGGTTCAATGTTCTCTGTTTTCCGCATCCATAGCAAGCATTTTGAGGAATTCTGTGCATGATGAACTTTGACAAATACGAAAAAACAAATATAAAAATTTCAGACTCAGTGCGCAAGGACCTTAAGACCTTAAGACTTGATCAAATAAATGTAGTCAAAAGGTATTGGAAAACTAGTAGCTGAAACATGACGAATAAACATTTAAAAGCACTCACTCCATTCGGACGAGACGGATTTGATGTGGAAATGCTTTGATTAACACACACTCACACCTACAAGCCCTCCAAAACAACCTTACACACTCCTTACCGGAAATGTTGGTGGTGATCTCAGTGAGAGCTGTTTGGCCGAAGCCTTTGGCGGTGCGCGCCCGTACAGAGATCAGGTAGGTGGTGCCAGGATGCAGGTTGGAGAACATATGGTACGTCTCGTTCCTCAGTTTGGATACTGTGCGCCTCGGGCCTGGAACATTGATCCCGGGGTCTGATGATTCAATGCTCTGGTAGCTGATCTGTAATTGCACATATTAAAACCATTTACATGAATCATATTTTTATTAAATCACAGTTGTTTTAGAAGCAAACATGCAATGACTCAGTGTGTGGTAGCTCAGATCAAACAATGCTTTATAAAAGTTTACTAACCCTGACATCCTATTTTAGAGTGGGTTGATAATGATTCATATATAAAATCAAACGTTTATTGTATAAACAATACGTGGTAGCCTACTCACAAATACCAGCGGGATCCTAGTGGGCATATTAGACTATTATCCTTACAGCAAAAAACAGCCGTGATGGTATCATATCACAGCACTAACAATCTCTGTTCCTGTCTGTGTTTCCAGCCATCACACAAACCTCGAAGCTTTTAAAAACTACTTTCATTGGAAACTTAAGTTACTCAACAACATTATCTTGTTTACAGAATATTCGTAAGATGTATAAAGCAATTTTAAGAGTAATGTAGAATCCTCACAACAAGTCACATCTAGTACACATTCAAAGTCAGTGAAACATGACTTAAGATCTAAGATGCATTATCAGAAAGATTATCAGAAAGGAAGATGCACAACAAAATACTAAAAAATGTCCATGAGAAAGGAAAAATGTTTAGTGCTTTCAGTGCACTGAAGATTCTGGGTCACCATGTACTCTTGAGTCATTTCTTCAGCAGAAGGATACTAGGAACTTTTCTTTGACTTTTGGCCTCATGTAACATTAAGCAACACTCTGTTCAATTTTCTCCGTTTTCCGCATCCATAGCAAGCATTTTGAGGCATTCTGTGCGTGACGAACTTTGACGAATATGAAAAAACAAATATAAACATTTCAGACTCAGTGTACAAGGACCTTAAGAGCAAATCTTGATCAAATAAGTGTGGTCAAAAGGTATTGGGAAAGTAGCTGAAACATTATGAGTAAACATTTAAATGCACTCACTCCATTCAGACGAGACGGATTTGGCCTCATGTAACACAAGCAACATGCAATCTGGTTTGAGGATTCCACTTCATACTTGATCTGCTTTAGTTTTGAATTAATATCAAGCCAATAATTGTTAACAAAATATAATTTGACACATTTGCAAATTTGTTTTAAATCGGGTAGGAAACTGAATGCATTGTTACAATTTAAATTTAAAAAGACCCCCAGGTATTAAGACTTAATATAATGTAAATAATGACTTTTACTGAAACATGTAGTAGAAAACCCATGAAAGATTTATGTTGTTTAAAAAATTCACATAGTTTTATACACATTTTGGATTTCGATGATGTAAAATGGTTGCTACCTTGGCGCTACCTGTTGGTATTTTTATTGCAACACAACTCGGAAAATAAAATACTGATACGATACCACTCTCCACAAGAAGAGGAGAAAAGAATAGGAAGATGCCTGTGGACAAATAAAACTTCCTAAAGACCAGCGTCTTTGTTCTCTCCACTTTAGCCCTGATGCCTTTGAAGTTTTTAGTAGATCACAGCTACTGAAAGAGCTTACAAACAGCAGAGACAAGAAACGCTACATGCCATCCTGGCAGGATGTAAACATGCGTACACTTTTCATGACGCTGCAGCCACCGAAAGAGTTTCATTTAGAAAAGACCAGGTGTAAATGCCCTCCGAAGCACTTTCAATATCTGTTTGCTCAAACCACTTCACTCAGCACAGATTTCACTCAATATCCAGTTGCGTTTAGACTCCTTGTGGGGAAAATCAATGGTACAATTTGGTTTAAGCCTATGCTTATATCCATTGCCAGCTAGCTCTTTCAGTAGCTGTGGTCATCGTATCAGTATCTTATTTTCTGAGCTGTGTAATCCGAGTTGTGTTGCAGTAAAAATAGCAAGCATTTTGCCCCGTATAGTCCAAAATATGCATAAAACTATAATATGCAAAAATAATTCAGTAATATACAGCATTTATGCTATTTTACAGTTTTTCTCAATTGCTAACATTCTTTTGTCCAATTATAATGAATTGCAAGACGTAAACTCGCAATTCCAAGAACAGAAGTCTGAATTGTGAGATAAAAAGGTCACAAATGTGATAGTAACAAGCTTACATAGTAACCAAAAGCCATGTATGTCGAATTTTTTGTTGATCACTGGCATCAGCTACCATGGGGGCACCATCCACATCCAACCCCCACCCACTGGAAAGCAATTTCTATCTTTTTCTATTGCACATTCTATAAAGTAATGACTCATTTAGTTTTAGATAGTATGTTGCCAAGAAAGAACACATTTAACATGTAAAAATGTAAAATTGATTTCAGTTGAAGATAAACTGAAGGCTACATTTAAAAAAAAAAACCTTTTTATATTGTGTTATATGCAGGTAGAACTGAAACATGACAAGTAATGCAGTTTTTGTAAAGCCATCAGCTGTTAGTATTTTGACAGTATTTTGTGTTATGATTGACTGTATGTTTCTGTTGGATAAAAACTAGTGCTAATGTTTTGACCAAATTATTTGATTTTGAATCGTGTTTGCTGTGTTTTGATAGTGTTGGTATATGTATGGTATAATGGCTTCAGCATTTTAAAATGTAGAGTTTGTATTTAGTTAACAAAATGTGGTTTTGGCCAAAAAGATTACTATTTGGGTAATTGTGTGATGTAGATGTGTTGCTGTGTTAAGAGTAAAAAGTACTTTAAGTATTGGTAAATGCTTGTTAACAGTTGAAAAAAAACTGTAAGCCATACAAGTCTTAATACTCTTAAGGAATTGTAATTCAAAGAAATTAAAGATGGATGGATGGATCGCTATGGAGTGCAAGATCACAAGCATACAGAGCATTAGAGGCCTAGCATTAGGGGAATGTTCAGTGCTGTGTCTTCTGGAACTTAGCAGACATTTGCTGCACCTGAACTCGGCCTCTTTTAAGATATGAGACATGGATGATAGCGGTGGCAGAAGGTTTGAGGGGGAACGAAGTGGCCTGTGAGTCTTTTGTTGGCGGTGCTCAGCGAAAAGTGGACAATGTGCTAATCTGAGAGAAATGAGAGCGAATTGTCCAGACTCTGCCTCTCTCTTATTCTTTCTCTCTTCATCTCTCTGTATGCCTGAGAAGATCAGGCTGCTTGAGCCTGAAAATCTGTCCTTGCCTTCACTTTATAGGTCAAGCCTTTAAATCCCCTTTAGAAAACATCCTTGAGGCGACTTTGGTACCTATGGCCCGGGGAGAAAAAGAAACGTGTGTTATCAAGGAGAGATAACTCAGTAAGTGCACATGGTAACGGAGGAGGTGCCTGATGGACAGAGGTGGCATTCAAAACTGCGTCGATCTCGTTTCGGGCCACAGCCAAGCCGAATGACGGATCCACAAACAAAAGCGCCTTTTCCTCTTGAGGTGAGATGGGTGTTTTGGAGCGTGACAGAAGCGCGGTTCTCACAACTTTTTAGTGACTGACTGAGAGCCTGAATCATGGGCGAGGAGAAAGGTGACACTGAGGCAGGCAGTGTGACCAGAGAGAGAGAAAGGGTGTGAGAATGTTCTGGAACAGAGGAACAGAGAGACAGATGCTGGATGTGGGAGGCCCACCACCTTTCCATTGAGCAGGCCGAATCTGTGTGCAGTGAACGGAAGAATGAAGAAACAGTTTAAAGGCTTTTATTAGACTGTTAGCTATCCTTATTTTTGGGACAAAGGCATAAGCTTTCAATTTGCTGCAGTTCTGATCTGCTCATCTCAGGAGTACAATTATACAATGATATAGATGTTTTGGTGGACAAAACCTCACTGTTAAAATGATTCTTAGATCCCAGAAGTAAATAATAATAATAATTTAAAAAAAAAAATCAAATATTCTATATTTCTGTTTTGGACTTGTCTTTTATAAGTAGTGCAGTAGAACAATTTGTAAACTACATAAATACAAGAAATAATTGGCTAAGGACTTTTTTTTTCATTTGGTCATGATATTTATAATAATATAAATAATTAATAGAAAACTGAGGAAGTCATGCAACCAGTAATAGACAGACAGAATGATAGACAAAGCGAGGATATCAAAGGAGCGATAGATAGATAGATAGATAGATAGATAGATAGATAGATAGATAGATAGATAGATAGATAGATAGATAGATAGATAGATAGATAGATAGATAGATAGAAACGAATGCCAGACAGAATGATAGATAATGATAGATATAATGATATAATGATAGAAAGAATGACAGAATGATAGACAGAACAATAGATAGATAGTTAGATAGATAGGTACAGTAGATCAGTCTTTTATGGGTTGTTTGAAACACTACCTCAGTAATGACTTCTTGACATCATCCTAAAATTGTTCCAGAATATTCTACAGCAGTCACATTTATACAATATAAATATACAATTATACTGTGTGGTGTATTGTTAAAGGCTCTGGGCTGGAGGGTTGCCGATTCAATCCCTTCGAGAACTGAGCCATAAGCAATTATCATTGTGTCCTCGAGCATAGCAATTAATCCCAGGTAGCTCTAGGACAATAGTTCCAGTTCATGACGGTTGTTCTATGAGGACATCATGGCAACTATTCAAATACAGAAAGATTTGGAAATGGCAAAAAGTGTAGGAGACAGCATATAGAACTTCAGATAGAGACATCTTTCTGTCATTTACTAACAGATGGCTGGTGCAGTAGGGACCAATTAGAGACAGGGTTGGCCTTGGTGCTCTTGTGTCTCTGGCAGCATGCAGAGTTCCTGGTCCAAATCATGACTTCATACATTCTTTTTGCCTGTCACTAACTTGAGTTGAGAAAGAAGAAGAACAACAACAACTCAGCACTTCCGGCTCACTAGACTGAAACCCTGAATTATACAGGGTCTGGAAAACACTCGCATTCAAGGTCTTCCTAATACAGCACACTGTCAGTCAGGTCTGTGTGCACACGCATGCGAGGGATCATATGTTAGCAGCACGTTCATAAATAATTTAAGCTGGCAGTCCAATTTTAACACACAGTGGGAAGTTTTGTCTTTCAAGGATTGTGGATCATCGATATTTCACCTGGCAAAAACGCTGACTCGTCAGAGCCAATCTCTGTGGATTCAGACAGTGTGAGAGAAATGGATATGAGTGCGGTAAAGAGCAGGAAAACACAAACCTCATACTGCGTGATCAGGCCGTTGGGTTCCACCGGCTCCTCCCACTTCAGGAAGATCATATCCTCCAGTGGAGTGAAGGTAAGAGACTCGGGAGCAATGCCTCCGGGAACTGTGGGAAACCAAAGAAGCCACTGGTTATGAATGAAGAAATTGAAGGATCCTACACTGTCAGACTCGTAATTTCACTAGCATTTACTCAAAGTGAGAGGGTTAATCGCTTAAAGTCCCCCAAAGGTCAACTCTAATATCCTCATTACAGCCGTTGTCATTATAAAAGTCTTAAGCAGGCCTTTTATGTTATGAACGTATTACAGAGACTCATTCATTATAACTAATATAAGTGATCCAGTACTGTTCTCCGGTCATTTGAATATGTGATATGGAATCAAAGAAACCAAAGAGCTGGGAATATGTGCTCCAGTTTTGATGGAATGAGGCAGGGATTTAGAATTTTGGTTTGTTTGTGTTCACCTTCAGGCTTCTTAAGGGAACAGCCCTGCTGAAAAAAACAGCTAAAACCAGCCTAGGCTGGTTGGCTGGTCTTAGCTGGTTTAAGCTGGAAGTAGCTGGTTTTAGCTGGTCTCCCAGCCTGGCCAGGCTGGTTTTAGCTGGTGGTTTCCCACCCTGACCGGCTAAGACCAGCCTGATCAGGCTGGAATAGTGGCCAAAACCCCTCTAAAACCAGCCTGCTGACCAGCTATGACCAGCTAAAACCAGCCAATCAGCCTAGGCTGGTTTTAGCTGTTTTTTTTTTTTTGTTTTGTTTTTTTTACCAGGGAATTCACTTAAAAATTTACTTTGTCATTATTTACTCACTATAATGTCGTTCCAATCTATATGATTTTTTTTCACAAATATTTTCCATATAATGTTGTTATTGTAACTAAAACTGAAGCTATTCAAATTATTACAAATGATTACAAATTATTACAAATGAGAAAAAAAAAAACTCAATTTCACCTAAAATTTAGTAGTCTTATCGATTAATTGGGATTAATCGCATCCAAAGTAAAAGTTTGTGTTTACTGAATATGTAATATATGTGTTATGAATGAATGAATATATATGTATGAATACATACACATATTCATACATATATATATATAAGCACTTAAGCGCATGCAAAAGAAAGCTTGTCACAGCACAATGACAGATATAATAATTATGAATGTTTCAAGGAAAAACAGCAAGGAGACTGCTTAACGTTTGAACAATGTATTGATAAACTAGCGCTTTCTTTGTTTTTGGCTTAAGAAATGAAGTTGGCGACACTGACTAATCATCTCCGCAGTTTCATACGGATTACATAATCTGACAATATTTGTTTACTATTTGAGTTGGTTAATTTAAAAGTAGACATTCACTCTCTATAGATATATTTTTCATATCTGTAAGGCAAGTATGCACAGAGTTTCGAAGTTTAAAACTCAAGTTCAGAGACCAAGACGGCAGAAAGCGCATCCTGTTTGTTTTCATTATTTTACAAAAGTGCAATGTTTCGTTGTTATTGTGATTGCACACAAATAAATGTAGTGTCTTTACAGAAACGAAAGATGTATTACTTTTATCTGTATGACCAAAAATGACAGAGTATTTTAAGTGCAAGTGACCGCACAGTGCGCGCTGATACTCAGCTTCCACACTCCGTACACACACTTGAATAGCGCACATTTTTCTAGGTTAACATTAGACTGAGCGGTCATGTAAAGTTGCTACTACATACAACTTTCAGATGAAAAGCCATATTTGAGGTCGATGTATGTACAATATTACCACCAAGACGAGCCGTTATCGATGTCCCTAATAGACTGTGTGACTTCGCCACATCCTGTGGAATTTTTTTTCTTCTTCTGGACTAGGTATAAAATTTTGGTTGACCAAGCCTCTTCTCATCAACTAACGGTTGGTGATTAGTGGGCAGCTCTAAGTTTTCATTCAGTCGTTTCATTATACAAAACTATCATAAGGCATCAGAATAATTAGAAGATTCATATAAATCATTTTAATGATTCGTTTAGTCTGTTTGGAGCTTGACAGCCCTACATGCTTTCAACGTATAGAAGAGACTTCACAGGTTTGGAACTCCATCAGGATGAATAACTGAGAACACAGTTTTCATTTTTATTTAACTAGCTTAACCACATTCACCAGAAAGGCTAAGCCACTTAATTAGCTTCATCAGTTATGTTCGCAAATGAACAGCAGAGTTGCACTGATCAATCAAGCACACGGGCATGAAACCAGCTTTAACCAGCCTGGAGCAGCGTGGAAAGCCATGCTGGACTTCTCAGCAGGAAATACAAAGCCTGTGTGACAGAAAGAAAGGGCAACACTTGCAATTGATGACATGGCTTTTTTTGGCTGATTAATATTAACACGGGTTCATTAGCAGCCATAAACGCTGGCAGAAAGAATGAGGCGGAAGTGGAAATGGTGCTAGAGAGACATGATGCTCTGAGCTCTCACACACTGCAGCAGTAACACATCAGCAGATGTTTTTACAGCCATTTGTGCTCTGTCACTGAGCCATCCTTGTTAGCCCTCGGGTATGTGCACAGCGTGTGTGTGCGGGGTGATAGTTGGTGAGGCAGAGATAGCCGGTGGCGAAAATAACACGCTCACTCAGATTGAGTCAAAATCGCTGACTCGATCACTTTTTCTTGTGACAGGCCATGAAAGAAAAGAATTGCTGATTGAAGCTTCACAAGACTGTTGATAATTGAGCACTCTCTTTCCTCCCTCTCTTTTTCTCTCTCATTTCATCATACTTCCTGTCTGAGTGAAATGCTAGTGTTTCAAATTCTTCCCAGAAATGATTTTGTCCTTTAGCCAGAATTTTTACAGCCCGCGCTGGTTGGACGAGCACAGAAACATGCATAAAAATCTTCCCTGACCTGTTCATGCTCGGCTCCCTGGAGAGAATGATTAAAAATTAATTTAAATCCATTTGAGAACATCTGTGTCTTTATGATTGTGATGTTGAACAGATTTAAGAGAAACATTTTTATTCCAAAGACTACACAAAAAAACTTCAGGCCTATAGGAACAACTTAACCACTTTGTCAACTATCTTTTTCTTTCATTATGTATTAATTTCTCTTTCCCATCTATCCATCCTTCTTTTTTCATTCAGTAATTCATTCGACTAAAGAAAAGAACTAAAAGGAAAATCATTAATAAAAATAGAAAAAAGAAGAGGACACAATATTGAGCCCTGTGGTATGCCTCTTTTTTGAGTCTATCTATCTATCTATCTATCTATCTATCTATCTATCTATCTATCTATCTATCTATCTATCTATCTATCTATCTATCCCATCTAAATATTTGATTATCCATCACTCACTATCCATCCTTTTCTTTTTTTGTTCTTTCCGACCATAGAAAGGAGCCAATCTTGCAAAGCATTAACATCTGATTGGAGTATATTTTGCATTTGAATTAAGTGAGGATTTGAAATATAAATGATGCTATCATCTGCATAAAGATGAACTGAAGAGTGCAAAAGAACTAAGGGAATAAAAATCGGAAAAAGAAGAGGACCCAATATTGAGCCCTGTGGTACGCCTCTTTCTGGAGTATCTATCTATCTGTCTATGCATCTAAATATTTGCAAACACCTTAAGTTTACTTTAATTGGTAAATGATAGAATAGGCTTTCAATCACTATCTTTGTCTTGTTTTGAAGCTTTGTTTCTTTAATTGGTGAACAGGTGAGCTCTTAAATTGATGGGACTTGGAAAACTTGGCCTATTACCATGTGTAAATATTGTAAATGATCAATTCTGGTCATTCACGACACAACTGCACTTCCCCATTCTTAAAACCCAGCCACCACTGCAAAAGAAGTACAGCAAATGACATATCCAGATCAATATTCATTGAAAGCTCTGTTACTCACTGTCCTCCTCAGTCTGAAACATGACCTCCTTCCCTTCCTTCTTGCCCTCGGTGTTGGCGAGTGCCAGGCGAATTTGGATGGTGTGAAAAGGAGGCAGATCTCTGAGAGTGAACCGTGAAGTGTTGTGCTCCACAGCCAGGCATTCTCTCACCGTGGTGTTGTGCCCGCCGCCGCCTCCTGCGGTCGTGTAGCGGTAGCACAAGGAGACTGAGTACGTGTGGCAGCGGGTCAGGTTGAAGGCCGGCGTCTCCCACTGCAAGGTTAGCTGCCGGGACTGGATCTCCGAGGCTCTAAGACCACGAAGTGCCCGCATGGGCTCTATTGGAATAGAAAACAGTAAAACATTTTGTTAACACAAGCCAAAAATGCAGGGAATCTACACAGGGACATCACCAGGTCACAAGACTTCTCGCCTACCCCACCCACCACAGGTAGGAGGCGCCACCACGGTCAAAAAGGTTGATGGACCACCTGCTAATGAGGACACAACTCATGCCAAATTACATAAATTAATTCCACAGGCTGCAGGTTGTACTCTCTCTCCCGCCATTTGCCACCTCCGTGTCGCTAAGCAAATCGAGTATCTGCCTGCACCTCGTCCAGAGGCCACGCGCCCCATTCAAGGACACTCGGTTCTGCCAGTTATCGTTAGTGCAAGGTCGTTGCATTAGGCCAACTATTTTTGGCATAACTCACATCTGTGTTCATACTTTCTTATTTACCGGGGGCAGAAAGATCAGCGACCACCTTTAGTGTATGTGATATAAAGAGACAGAGGAAGCTACTGTCTGTAGGGCACACAGCAACCTTAGTGTTTCTCACAGAGAGGCAAAGGCAGCAGGGAGGGTGAACCAAGGACATCCAGCCTCACTATCAATGAGTGCATTTGTCACGGTCCATTATTAAGACAATCAATGCATTTTTGTCAAATATATCTCCACATAATGTATTGTATTTCTTTGTTCTTTTAATGGGACCTGATGACTAATGGACCCAAGTGGGAAGGTACAACAAAGGGGATGTGAAGTGCGCACTTCCTGTGAAAAGTATGAGGTTGAGACTCAAGGTCTTTATTGTTCCTCTTGAACCGATGCTCAGAAAACATGCTCTTAGGAATTCGGATTAGTACTAAAGGTAAGGTGAGGTAACTAATGCACCAAGATGGTAAGGACAGCGAATTAGAGGAAATGTATTTCGTCTCAAAGTCCTCAGAGGAGAACATGTATGGATCGCAGAATACTAATTCAGCACTTCTCCTGCAGAAATTAAGCTCCGTTAATCCTGAAATATCTCACACATCAGAGAGCTTTCGCCACATCTCTACACATTTCCTTAAGGTCTATATTTAGATTTACATTTCGTTGCATTTGTAGATTTACATTTAGATTAACTTCCAGCGCGATTGGATTTCTTATCAAGAGAAGCACTTAGCGGACCTGAAAATAACACGAAAGATATTCGCTTCCTAAAATACACATTGAATGTCAAAAGGTCCCATTTGCCTCTGCAGGAAATACAAACAAAATAGAGTGTTGATCGTCTTAATAGAACTATTGATTGTAATTGTTATTGAATTGTACTATTGATTTTAGTTAAAAGCAAACTAATGGGATGCTGTTGGCTTGTGCCATCTTTAAAACAATCCAAGAGTCTACACTGTGCTCTTTGAGGAGCTCAAAAGGGCCTTTTGTGTCACCCTACTTCCCTTAACCTAGTTCGAAGGCTTTGTCTGGATGCCAAGAGCAGCGCTTCGAGCGCCCACTCCTTGGCTCCCGTCGGAGATGGGACCAAACCCAGAGAGAGCAGCCAGGGGCCTGGGGCGGCATGTCAATTCCTCACGGGCAGCTGGAAGTCCAAACAAGACCAGTTTCTGTCCCATTACTCTAAATAATGTTGATACATGAGGTAGTCCGGACAGAACTAAGGTTATACAGTGAACTAATGGGCGTGAAGTTCTGGTCGTTGGTCTGTAAAAGGAAAAGGATGAGAAACATGATTCTGTGGTATTTTGGGTGAAATTGTTTATATTGAGATGGATGGGAGTGGGCTTAGCATTTGTATCTGACGTTAAATTATGGAAAAAAATCATGAAAGAATAACCTACTATATGTATATCATTTATTAAAGGGACAGTTCATCCAGAAAATGATTTGCATCACTTGCGCAGTCTTACAATATTGCAATTTAAAATAACTGTTCTATTTGAATGTTTTGTAATGTAATTTATTCCTGTTATAGCAGGCTGAAATTACAGCTAACATTCTTCCAGCCTTCATGGTCACATGACCCTTCAGAAATCGTTCTAATATGTTGATTTGATCACTGATCAACTTTCACTGCATGGGAACAAAAACACCTAATTTAATGCAAGGAAGTCATAGGTGTTTGGAATGATGCAAGAGTGAGTAAATGATGAGAAAATATGCATTTTTGACATTTTGAAGAATGTTTTAACTGTTTTTGTCCATACAGTACAAGTCAATAGGGTCCAAAGCAACACTGGACCCCATCGACTTCTATTGTATGTATTACACAGAAGAAAGTAAGTCATACAGGTTTGGAATGAGTAAATGATGACAGAATTTGTATTTCTAAGTGCACTGTCCCTTTAAGTCATTACAATCCGGAGTATAACTCATGCCGATGAACACTTAAAGAGACCCAGCAGCAGGTGGAGGTCCATCTGTGAACCAGTCTGTGGCAGAAGTACATTGTTTGTCCCATTCCTCCATCTTTTTCCCCTTTCTAATCTCCCTCTCCTCCGAGGAACATTCCTTCACATCAAGACCTGCTCCTAATCACAACAACGCCTCATCAAGCACACCTGGCCGTGTTCGGTGAAATGTCCACCAGTTCCCTGGCTGTGCCCACAGGACTGTGCCTGCTTTCATCATTTTTATGTAGGTCACTACCTAGAGCCGCGCACCAGGATGCAATCTTCAGCTGCAGCCAGAAACAACCTAGTCATCTCATCATTCATTTCACTTTCCTCCATTTTTTTTGGTGGAGAAGTCATCCAAGGTCTTGAAAGTATCTACAATTCTTGCAGTGAAACAAAAAAATGAAAATAAGCTGCTAAAAGAGTAAAACCATAAGGTACACAAACAAATAAACTAATAAGATCTTGCTGGATGTCAGCAAGGGATATATCAACAGGGAAGATTGTCAGCATTGGGTCTGTGTACAGGAGGTAATGGCATCCCCGGATGGAGGCCATTTTGAGCGGCTCATATGGAGCCAGAGAAGATGATTACAGTCACCTTTGTAATGGAGGAGGTGGATTCACCTGCTGGATGAAGACAGATGAGCTGACACTACTCTCTGACCAAAAAGGGAAAAAAAAGAATCAGGGAGAAAATGTGACCAGTGGGTGTTTGTGATATTTTGGGGTACTGTATAATACCCACGCATTCCCAGCCTAAAGTGAAAAGAGAACTGTCACAACGTGTACGAAAGCAAAAAAATATTAAAGAATATATATTTTAAAAATGTTTTGTCCCTACAATAAAAGTCAAAAACAACACTGGACCCAACTTACTATCATTGCAAAAAATAAATAAAAACGAAAAGTATATAAGTATACAAGTGCATATGAAAAAGACATCACATATTATTTAGCAAGCCTGTAACCACCTTTAGCATTTTTGGCAAATCCAGGTAATTTACCATAGAAAAATGTATGACTTTTATGACTGAATGACCCTAAAACTTTGCATGCTTGTTTAGAATCACCTGTCGCATGTGCTCACCAGGTTTCGTGAAGTTTTGAGTTTTCGTTTAGGCTTTATAGGCTTTTGGGTGTATTTGGACAGGCCCCTTTTCTAAACAACACTGTTATAGCTTCCCAAAGGGTACATTTCAACATTTTTTTGATGCTTTTTCCCCCAAATTGAGCAAAAAACCTATGACTAGTTTGCAAAAGTAGGTTTTTCCCATCTTCTTAAGCATTTAACTAATGGTTTGATTAATAGCAGTGGTTCTACAGGCAAGCTTGTTCAAAACGAGGAGCTCTATTGTATGATATGAACATCATGCATATGTGTGAAAAACTGTGCAATATACAACCGTTTACGCCCTTAAAAATGCCATATTATCCCCCTAGTGGCCGATTTCTTTAAAATTTCTTACAGACCTTACAGTCAGGCCAACCAAGTTTCATTCCAATCGGCCTCCGTTAACCTTGTCTGTTTTTTGAGATACGTATATGTCTTTATAGACCCTTGTGGCACTTTGGACCAAGACCATGCATACTGATTTCCATGTCGATAGGACACACGGATGCATGGTTATAGCCATTTTTATGGGGTTTTTTTTTTCACTCTTATAGCGCCACCAAGTGTCCAAGCTCTGCATTTTTTTTTTTATTTGACCAAAGATTGAGCTCTTACACATATGTACCAAGTTTGGTGAAGATATCTCATTCGGTTTAGACAGTTATAGCCATTTTAGTAAAGGCGGCCCTGGTCCTTTAGAATGTTTTGGTGTCCCTTTGCAAAGGAGAGTCATAAGTTCAATTTTTTATTATAATTATTGATACTCACTTTCTAGAGAATCTTCCTGCACTGATTTGTTTCCGATCAGGAGAAAAACCTAGTACTAGCTCGCAAAAGTAGGTTTTTAAAAAAAAAAAAAAAATACCCGAAAATTTGTGACGGGCGAATTCGGTGTGCATTTTGCCCAGCACAAACCAAGGATTCCAACGACATAAGACACTTGAACATGCGACAAACGGATTAGGAGTTGTGATCGATTTCGTACTTTTGATCGCTGTATTGCCACCATAAGGCCGATTTGGGCGAGCCTTGGTGACCTTGTAAGTGGTGTGAGTCCTACCATTCCTCCAAGTTTCAAGTCTCTACGACTTGCGGTTTGGTTTGCCCGATCAGTTTTAGGTGGAGATTGCTGATCCTTGGCCACTCAATTACACCATATGCTTGAACCCTAAAAATCTTCTTGTGTTTCACAGAAAGAAAAATAAGTAAGTCAGGTATGAGAGTAAGTAAATGATGACAGAATGTCCATTTATAGATGAACTTAAGTGAAACAAACTTGAGAGTTCCATTAAGACTCTTGAGCAGACTTCTGAACAATAAAATGACATTGCCTTGATAGATGAAGCTAATGCATTTAGTAAAGAACCATAAATCTATCAGATTCAGTGAAAGATTACATTTTGAATAAAAACTACTGCAGATGATGTTACAAAACAGACATCTTGTCCTGTAGCAGCGGCTAAGCCTAATATTTTTTTTTGTGACAGAGCTCTCTGGAGGCTAATCTGAATATAGAGTCACATGACTGTAAATGCTAACCCCCTTTCAAGCATGATTAATAAGTCATCACAGCGAACGTAGAAGCGTATGCGTGTGAGAAAGTGCTGTCAAACAAATCAAAACTTCATAGCCTCTGACACAACATGGCGTTCCCACTAGCACACTTCTCCAAGCACTCAATTATATCTTCGACTTCTATTCAGTTGACGGCAGAATACACAGGAGATTTGAGCACGAGCAGAGTATGGAAAACCTCATTTTACTTCCAATCCCACTGATGTGCTTCTATTGAGTCAAAATTACATCTTCAACAGTTCAGCAAATATGACAGCAGCTTAAACAGCCCCAATATTCATGTGCAGCGAGGCACCACTGGGAATATGATGCAAATACTCCATTTAAAGAAGAATTTCAATCTAGACTTAATGTGGAAGAGGAAATGGAAACAGTAGGAAATATTTAGCGTGAACGTCTGCTCCTCATTTTCTCCGCCTTTCTTTTAGAGACAAAAGCTGTTTAAGACAAAAACGCGCCTTGAAGTGACTCGCAGACGAATCCTTCTCGCTCCGACTCTCTCGTCTTATCTGCTGATGTCTTTTTCTCCCTGCTATGTCATTCTAAAGCCTCCTGTGTTGTCATGCTCCCTGCTCTCCCTTTTTTCACCTGGCTGCCTCTCTTCGTCTCGCTTGCTGATGAATGGTAGGTGTCTGGTCTCAGGAACAAGCTGGGAATGATTGTGATTGTCATTTAAAAAGGCAGCCAGTGATTTGTGTGATAGCGTGTGTGTTTGGAAGAGGATGTAATGCAAAGTGGTGACCATTACCATGTTGACCAGGTCCGGGTCGAATCCTCAACCTGCATTTTCACTCTCGTTTTCACTCAGATAAAAACAGGATCAATCTTCCTAATCACACCCTTTCCAGTTCTGAAACAGCTGGACCTGGCGTAGACTCTCATTTGCAGGTAGAACCATGCATTACCGCACCCCTCGCTGTTTGTTTTGACAGGCACAAGAAGGCACTGCAGGAGAGATGCCCGCAGTTTTGGTTCAGAAAATTTAAGTTCCAATTAATCATCCACTTTTCCAAAAATTGAGTCGGATATTTTTTATGAACCAGCATTAAACACTTTCCAAAAACACATGCTGTTCATTAATGGTGTTTTTAAATGGCTGATGTCAAACATTTTTGTAGTCTTGGTCTAGAATATGACAAGAAATGTTTAAAAGTTCATCAAAAATGAACCCCCATGTTGTTCCAAACCAAGACCTTCAACCACCTTCGTAACACAATTTAAGATTTTTTTGATGAAATCCAAAAAGTTTCTGACCCTGCTTAGACAGCAATGCAACTGAAACTTTCAAGGCCCATAAAGGTAGTAAGGACATCATTAAAATTAAAAAGAAAAAGAAAAATTTGTTGAATAAAGTTTTTGTTTTATTTACACATAAAAAAGTATTCTCGTGGCTTCATAATTATTACAGTTGACCCACTGATGTCACTTGGACTATTTTAACAATGTCCTTACTACCTTTCTGGGCCTTGAACATTTCAGTTGTGTTGCTGTCTATGCAGGGTCAGAAAGCTTTCGGATTTCATATATCACAAATATCTGAATTTGTGTTACAAAGATGAATAAAGGTATTATGGGTGTGTAACAACATAAGAGTGTGTGTTTTTAAAAACAGAATTTTCATTTTTTGGGTGAACTATGCCTTTAAGATTTATGGGTTTAAGATTTATATATATAATGTATGTGTGTGTACTGTGTATATTTATTATATGTAAATACATACACATGCATGTATATATAAGAAAAATATTTTACGTTTATATATAATATATAATAGATGATAATATATAAATCATATAAATATAAATATGGACATATAAATACATGTAATTATTTTCAAAATATATACTGTATGTCTTTCTATGTATTTAATACAGTATGTCACAAAAGTGACTACACCCCTCATATTTCAGCAGCCATTTTAGTATATCTTCTCAAGGGACAAGTCTTCAGCTGCTCTCCATTTGATCTTCTCAAGGGACAATACTATAGAAATGAAACTTGGATATATTTTAGAGTAGTCAATGTGCAGCTTGTATAGCAGTATAGATTTACTGTCCTCTGAAAATAACATACAGCCATTACTGTGAAAATAGCTTGCAACAAAATTAAGTCCACCCTAAGCGTCAAAAGCAGTATGTTGTTTGACCATGCAATGTCACATGTCCTATTCATCATGTTTATGCTTTTGTCTGCTTGACAGGACCATACAAAGTTGTGTATCTTGTATTAGAGCAGTTAAAATTAGGTGCTTTAAGTACAATTCTCTCATACTGACCACTGGATGTTCAACATGGCACCTCAAGGCAAAGAACTCTCTGAGGATTTGAGAATGCCCAGAATGATTAAGGCAGTGCCAGATAACAATGGTGCTAACACAATATATTGACACTTTGGACAAGTTCACTTACTAGCTATTTTGACAATAATGGCTGTATGTTGAGTCATTTTCAGGGGACAATAAATCTATACTGCTATAAAAGTGTTGTACTAAAAGTACTTCCTAATGAATTCGACATTCTCTGGTCACTCACCTGCACATTTGGTTCTGCTGATGAGGGGTGGTCCAGGCGGCCCAGTCCCACCCTCACCCGGCCGGGTGAGCAGCACACTGATATGGTACTCTGTATCTGGATCCAAGTGCCAGAGCTTATAGGTAACCATGTTAACTCCAAGGATCTCCGACCAAGGTGCCTGGCTGGCCCGATATTCGATTTCCCGTCGTATGATAGGACCATCACCCAGGATGGAGTTTGTGTTGAGTTGAATGATCAAATACGTGGAGCCCGCTCTCAACAGCTGGGGCGGAGCAATGGGAGATGGGGGAACTGTAACAGAGACAGAAAGAACATTTTGGTCTATTCAGGGAATGAAGAAAATGCGTTTATATTTTAGTCTTTTTCAAGCAATGTACTCTAACCTAAATCAGTCCAATCTAGTTCACCCAGTTTTTTAAGCTTATCTTGACCAGGCACTGTTGACATGAGGTCAAAGAACATTTGTGGTTTAAAACTCTTTTGTGGTTTAAAACTGAACAATTTAAAAACACAAGGTTCAAGGAGTAAAATACCAATCTGGCCATGCACATTAAACCTCCAATAGCCGGTTCTTTCAGGTCCTCAAGGGAGAGCTATAAGTAAACCAACAGATGTGCCAGCCTGTAGACTGTGGAAGAACCTCAGATACAAGGTCATGCTATTTAGCGTGAGATTTTCATATCTGGCCCCCTGAGGAAGTCGGCGGGCAGCTACACAGTAGCCACAAAATCTCACGTTTGATTCGCAAGGAATAAAGTTTTTTCGATATATATTGAAACCCTGACTAATGACTAGAACTTCAAAGGGTCTTGAGTTATCAAACAATTACTGAAAGAAATCGATTTCGACGGGTGGAAGCGAGGGGTCCAATGAATGAAAAGATATCAGCACTGACTTTTCCCATGACTAATCTTCGGGTCTGCTGTGTCGGCAAGCTTTCTCTCTCAGGGCCAGCTGCAGATGGCAAATATCCAGCTAGGGACACAGAGAAAGCCTCTCCTGGGAGGGATATGAGATGGCAGGGAATAATAAAGCTCATCTTGTCTGTCAGAGAAAGGCTCAGAGAATAATATAAAGTCAACTTAGACTGTGCTTTCATATGCGAAGAGACATGGGCCGTCTCTGCGATCCTCCCTCTATCCAACGTTTTTAGGGCAGATGATTAATTTCACCCTGAGAAAGCGTCTTTCGCCAGAGTAGAGTTCAGTGCTGGTGCGAAAAACAGATCTGAACCTTAGTGACTGACTGAGAACAATTCTCATTAGCCCTCTGGCTCCTCTGCATTAGCCCTGTTGCTATGTAATCTATGGGCCCATTGAGGAACAGTGAGTTGTGAAATGAGTTGATCAAGCTAATTAAAGGACTGATTAGCCTCTCGTTAGTGGGGGCAAGCGTGGGAGGGCAGTTTGGAAAAGACAAGGAGAAGATCAGAGCGAAGGGAAGGGAAAACTAAGGTGAGCGTAATGAGTTTGCGTCAACGCTGCCGCGCAAGCATGTGGGCCTATAGCTTTACGGACTCGTCTGGAGGGGCCAATCTGCCGTGCTTAACTGAGGTGCGGTAATGCATTTTAAATAGGACCTCCTGTCGAAGTAAAAGCCATCAGGAAGCAATGCCAATAACATGCTGCAGAGGGAATGCAGCTATAGTCTGAAATGGCTTTAAAGCTCTGTAACATAGAGACACAGATGCGAGAGGGTCTCATTATAAGTTATGCTTCATATTGCGATGTTCCCGAGTGGATTATGCCTATTGGTAAAAACATAATGATGAAGTTGTAATGAGTCAGTGTGACAAGTGCCACAAGAGCAAGCGCTTTGTATCGAGCACTTTCCCGAACATTTGAATAGTCAGTCCCCTAGAAACATTGCATGTCAAATGAGTTTTGAATTTGATGACAAGATCTAGAGAACATTAACCATTTTACCCCGGAATATAGTTATATTTAAGGCGTTTAGCATGTGCTCTCATTCAATCGCTTTAGCAAGAAAATCATGCAAAATAGGAGGTTATCTTCCGGGAAAAGAGGTGCTACCCATTAGTGTTAATTTCGTCAGACGAGACGAGACGAAATATGTTCGTCAACGACCTTTTTTTTCATGACTAAGACGAGACGATGACAAGACTGCACCACTGTCAAAAAACGCTGACTAAGACTAAATTAACATGCATTATTGTTGACGAAAAAAGACGAGACGAAAATGTTTTGCATAAAATAAAAACTAAGATAAAATCTCTCTTCATTTTCGTCTACAATCGTCTCTGCTTTTTCATCAGCTGTTACGGCTTTAAAATATTCAAACTGCGCTTTGGCGCGCTGGCTGGCGCTGAGCCAGAGACGGACGAGCTCTGCGCTTGTCATATTATAAACACAACTATGCAGTGTTTTTAACCACATAATGCTTATTTTAGGTTTCAGACATTTAAATACACATAAGTACTAGTAAAAGGAGACATTTAGAGTTTGTAAAATACACACATAGGTCTATGGAAGCAGCAAATAACAATCTATTCAAATATAATTTGCCGATGTGTTTCATTCGTCACATACACATAGGCTTAGTAACTAAAAAGTTCACTCTATTCCTCTTCTAGTTCACCAGCCACTTACTTGCATGTATTTCGGGAGAAACGGATGAATGTATATGTGCTGTAAATACGGCTGACAGGACTCTCTGAACAGCAGCGCGAACAAACATGGCCGCGCCCATCTCACGTTACAGATTACGATCCAGAACATTTATATAGGGTTTTAAACGACGAAACATACTAATTCACACATATTTGTGAATCGGAATATTAGATAGTTCATGGCATGGTAAGCAAGTGTGTGAGTATTCTGGAT
Source organism: Garra rufa (assembly GCF_049309525.1). Taxonomy (NCBI): domain Eukaryota; kingdom Metazoa; phylum Chordata; class Actinopteri; order Cypriniformes; family Cyprinidae; genus Garra; species Garra rufa. The sequence continues at coordinate 17,765,713 of NC_133369.1, read as the reverse complement.
AAAAAAGGGAAAACGAAATAAAAGCGATCTATCTGTCATACAGTGTTATTGTGTCTGTGTTGTGTCACGTGACAAGCTTAATGCGTCGCCATGGAAACAATAAGGACGAACGTTCTAAAATAACGGTCGCTTAAAAAAACTCACTCTCAGGGGTCCGCTAGAATATTTTAAACTCACCACTGAAAGGGTTAATCATTTGTGAATGTGTCTCCTAAATCAGAAATTGAAAACCAGACACGTTTAACATTTGCATTCAACAAAAATCATTCAACAAGTGTATTTTGTCAGGTAATTATGACATTTAACCAATGTTTGAGATATGTGAAACACTTTTTTTACTGAAATGTGTATCAGTAATAATCTCAGTAATAATGTGCTATTTTAAAAAAAGACTACATTTTTTGACTAAACCTAGACTAAAATATATTGAGTTCTTTTTTGACTAAAACTAGACTAAAATTAAAAGACTTTTAGTCGACTAAAACTTGACTAAGATACCTTGAGTTTTATTTCGACTAAAACTAGACTAAAATGAAGAGACTTTTAGTCGACTAAAACTTGACTAACAAAAAAAGATATGTGAATGACTAAATATGACTAAAACTAACAAGGACATTTGGCACAAGACTAAGACTAAGACTAAATTAAAAATAGGTGACGAAATTAACACTACTACCCATACAACAAAGGTGTTTCCTCTTAAGAGAGAAACATTTTAAGTTTCAAACCAAACAAAACAACAAACTAAACAAGAAACAAATTAAACTAAACAACTGAAAGACAGTAAAGAGAAAAAATTGGATTCCAAAACCTAAACAAAAACAAAAAAACTAAAACAAAAACAAAACAAAAAAAACATTTAACAAATTCAGATTGCAAAACCAAACCAAAACAAAAAATAAATAAACATAAAAATAAAAAACAAACAAATTAAACTAAACAATGTAAAGAAAATAAAGAGAACATTTTGGATTACAAAACCAAAACACAACAAACAAACAAACAAACAAAACAGAAATAAAAAGTAAACAAATTTGGATTGCAAAAACAAAACAAAACAAAACTAAAAAGAAATCAAAATTAAACAAAACAAAAAAACTAATAATTAAACTAAATAATTTAAAGAAAATAAAGAGAAAAATTCAGATTGCAAAACCTAAAAAAAGAAATTAAAATTAAACAACAAACAAATTAAACTAAACAATTTAAAGATTTTCTTTTATTACAAAACCAAATCAAACCAAAAAATAAATTATTTTTTTATTAATTTTACTAAATTAAAATTAAACAAATTCTGATTGCAAAAACAAAACAAATTAAACTAAACAATTTAAATAAAGTAAAGAGTAAAATTCTTGTTACAAAACCAAAGCAAAACAAACCAAAACAAAAACAAAACTAAACTAAAAAAATCTAAATTAAAAAAATTCAGATTGCAAAATCAATACAAAACAAAACACAAAATAAATAAAAATTAAACAAAACAAAAACAAATTAAATAATTTAAAGAAAATAAAGAGAAAATTTCCAATTGTAAAAACTAAACAAAACACAAAATAAATAAAAAAATAAACTAAACTAAATAAACTAAACAATTTAAAGAAAATAAAAATAAAACTTTGGATTACAAAACCAAATCAAAACACAACAAAACAAAAATAACAATTAAACTAAACAATTTAAAGAAAATAAAGGAAAAAATTCAGATTACAAAACCAAACGAAAACAAAACAAAAAAGAAATAAAAATTGAACTAAACAAAACCAAATTAATCTAAACAATTTAAAGAAAATTGAAAAAGACAAAACAAAAACCAAACCAAAAAAAAGAAAAAAAAAAAAAGAAAACTGAACTAAACAACTGAATGAAAACAAAACAAAAGGGATAACGCCCATCTTGCATGTTCACAACTGTAAAAACACATAAGTAAACCACTTTCGGGTCACGTCTGAATCTAGATGAACTTGAAAAGATTCCACAACTTTATTTTGTGATTTGGGTGGGAAGAAAGCAAAGTGCTTAGCCTTGCTGCAGGGGCTTCAGGGTTAAATAATAAACACTGTGAGGGAGTACAAATAATTGAATAGCTAGAAGTTTCTCTTTTAGAATCTCGGAGGGTATTACCTGTGATTTTTCACATCAGGTTTTGTTATGACTGCATTTAAAGAAAACAGCCTGAAGGTTTATAACGCTGTGCTTCTGGGTCACATTGTGGAATACAGTAAAGCCGTATTTCTAAACTCTCCGTAATCCGTGCTGCTACATCTATCAATAGGATTAGCATGGTGCTGTCTCATAACCTCTCTCAGTATGCCTTGAGGACGGATGTTGAATAACCCACGTGGCTCCAACCATCCCTATCCTTATTCCACCCTTGACTTCTCCTTTTGCTTTGGGGGATATCAATCTGGCCAGGGTTTAAAGGTGGACACAGAAAGGCTGATGGCCAGGTGTCAAGTTACATGGTTATACAAGTGACAAGTGGTTTGCTTTGTACTTCAATAATATCAGAATTATCATTTTTGGATGTACTACCCCTTTAAGCTTCCCTAAATACCAATTGCCAACACAAGTCTGCTATTAAAGTCCACACATACTGTACATCCTTCTTACTAAACTGACAATTTTAGGAAAAAAGAGTATAAGATGTGAGAACCCAAGGCTATAATGAAAAAAGAATACAATGACATGGGTTTAGTCAGAATCCCATTATCACATTATGGGCAGTAAAACGAAGACAGAAAGGACAAAAGGAGGAAAGAAAACAAGCTCCTCACCTTTGACAAAGAGTTCAGCGTAGTTGGAGACGCCAGAGCCTCTGGAGGACTGCGTGACGCAGCGATAGAGGTCCTGCTCTGGCTTCTGGATGTCCTCCAGTTGAAAGGACACTGAGAAGCGGTTGCGGCCCAAATGCTTCACAGAGCCACCTGAAGACACCTCTCCATTGTGCCGCTAGAAAAGAAGAAAAGCATGAAAACACTACAGCCTAGTCTTGCTGCCAAATACTTATAAACACTGAATGAGCAAAGCACTTTTCTCACAGAATTTTTGGAAGGATAGAGCCATTTGTCATTAGGCTCAGGACACAAATTCTCAGCCAAAACAACACTAAATTGCATTTGGCCAATTATATTACTTCTTGATGATGAAGTTATCAATTATGCTCTTTATGTACACATATATATCAAAGCGACAGGCTGTCAAGCTGCAAAAAAGCACTATTAAAGCATTCTAGAAATAGACCGTATGACTGGTTATTATAACATATTGAGTCTTCTAGTTGAATATGAAAACTGAAAACTAAAACTGTTAAAAAATGTTTGTTAACTGAAATAAGGCTAATAAAATAGAATAAAATAAAATATATTTTTTTATAATTTTTGTAACTTAACAGCCATGTTGTTATTGTTAACTAAAACTGTTAAAAATGTTTTATGAAAATGAAAGCTGAAATTTAAAAAAAAATAAAAACTAAACTAAAAACTAAAATAAATCTAAAATCAAATAATAGAATTAAAATAAAAGAAAAAATAGAATAGAATAAAATAAAATAATTTTAAAATAATCTTCAATGTTTTTGTAGCTTGACAGCAGTGTCATTATTGTTAACTAAAACTGTTCAAATGCTTGTTAACTGAAATAAAACTGAAAATAAACTATAACTGTTTTTAATCTATTTCAATCATTTTTGGAGCTTAATAGCAGTATTGTTAAAAATGTTTGTTAACTGAAATAAAGCTAAAATTAAAAAAAATAAAATCAAATAATAAAAATTAAAATCTGTCACAAACGGGACGACCAAGAGTGAGGATCCAAATGCAAGGCTTTATTAAGCAGATCGTAGTCAGACAGACAGGGTCGAAAACACCAGCAAACATGAACAGCGAAGACAATCCAATAGCGTAATCCAATAAACAAGCGTGGGTCAAAATCCAAGTGGGCAGTCCAAATGAAACAATGAAATGAAAACAAGAAACTAGAAAACTAAGACTAAGACTGGGAAAACAAAAACAGAACTATGGCTAGGGAACAACAAGGAGACTAGGAAACCTGAGAGCAAAGGAAAACGCTTGGTAGAGTCCGCTGGAGCAAAACAATACTTCGCGATGTGTGTGTGTGATGAGCTGGCTTTTATGTCTGACAAACAGGAAGTAACCATAGAGGCAGCAGAGGGAGCAGCAACAGTCAGTGGGGGTAAGGGCTCCCTCTGCTGGCCTGGCGTGACATAGCCCCCCCCCAAGGAGCGGCTTCCAGACGCTCCAAAAAACAACAGGAGGAAACAGTCCAGGGGAGCGGTGGGGGGGCCAGGAGACTGAGGCAGAACAGGTTGGGCAAAGGCCCTCCAGAGCAGGGCAGGAGATTCAGGAGCCCTCCAGGGCAGGGCTGGAGGCAGAGCAGTCCTTTGAGGTGGAGCAAGAGTCTTAGGAGCCCTCCAGGGCGGAGCAGGAGGCTTAGCGACCCTCCGGGGCAGAGCAGGAAGCGTAGAAGCCCTCCAGGGCGGAGCCGAAGGCGGAGCAAGGGGTTTAGGAACCCTCCAGGGCGGAGCAGGAGGCGGAGCGGCCCTCCAGGGCAGAGCAGGAGGCGCAGGAGCCCTCCAGGGCGGAGCAGGAGGCGCAGGAACCCTCCAGGGCGGAGCAGAAGGCGCAGGAGCCCTCCAGGGCGGAGCAGGAGGCGCAGGAGCCCTCCAGGGCGAATCAGGAGGCGCAGGAGCCCTCCAGGGCGGAACAGGAGGCGCAGGAGCCCTCCAGGGCAGAACAGGAGGCGCAGGAGCCCTCCAGGGCGGAGCAGGAGGCGCAGGAGCCCTCCAGGGCGAATCAGGAGGCGCAGGAGCCCTCCAGGGCGGAACAGGAGGCGCAGGAGCCCTCCAGGGCAGAACAGGAGGCGCAGGGGCCCTCCAGGGCGGAACAGGAGGCGTAGAAGCCCTCCAGGGCGGAACAGGAGGCCGCATTATGGACTGGGACCTGGGGAGAACAGAGATAGAGGAGGCAGACAGAGCAAGGAGAGAAGTAGAGAGTTCATGGGAGAACGTGGCCTCCATAGCCGTGACCAGGCAGACGAGAACTTCAGGAACGACTTTCGTGGCAGTTCCTGGGCAGACAGAGACTTCTGGAACGGCCCCAGACGCCAAGACAGAGATGACAGGGAACCTAGGCGGTGCAGGCAGAGCAGGGAGTCTTGGCGGGGCAGACAGAGCAAGGGACCTTGGCGGAGCAGACAGAGCAAGGAGTCTTGGCGGAACAGGCAGAGCAAGGAACCTTGGCGGAGCAGGTAGAGCAAGGAGTCCTGGCGGAGCAGATATAGCAGGGAACCCTGGCGGTGCTGGCAGAGCAGGGAGCACTGGCGGTGCTGGCAGAGCAGGGAGCACAGGCGATGCGGGCAGAGCGTGAAGCCTTGGCTGAGCGGGCAGAGCGTGAAGCCTTGGCGGAGCGGGCAGGGCGTGAAGCCTTGGCGGAGCGGGCAGAGCGTGAAGTTCCGCTATGTACGCCACCTCCGAAAGAGGTATAGGCGCAGCGGACATGCCTGTAGATGAGGTCTCCAGAACAAACTTGTGGGCAGACTCATGGGCCGAAGAGGCAACTGGGGCGCAGTGTGCAGCCCACACACTCAAAATGGCGATAGCCATAACAGGTAACACAGTTGGCAGAGGAATGCCCTCCGGGTCATTGGGCGTGGGGCTTGGGAGCGTTGGCTCTGTGTGACTTGGGAGCGTTGGTTCTGCATGGCTTGGCAGCGTTGGCTCTGCATGGCTTGGGAGCGTTGGCTCTGCATGGCTTGGGAGCGTTGGCTCTGCATGGCTTGGGAGCGTTGGCTCTGCATGGCTTGGGAGCGTTGGCTCTGCATGGCTTGGGAGCGTTGGCTCTGCATGGCTTGGGAGCGTTGGCTCTGCATGGCTTGGGAGTGAAGGCTCTGGATGCTCAGGGGAGATGTGACTTGGCAGTGAAGAAGTAGCTATGACCTGACTCGTCATGACAAGAGCAGCAGTGACTTGATTTGGCGTGAGAGGGACAGCTGTGGCTTGGCTTGGCTCGGAGGGAACAGCTGCTTGACTTGGCCTGACAGGAACAGCAGCTGTATCTTGACTTGTCCTGGCAGGGACAGTGACTGTGACGTGACTTGACTCGGCAGGGACAGCAGCTGTAACTTGACTTGACTTGGTAGGAACGGCAGCTGGTGCAGGTTCGAGAGAAGCAGATATGACGTTCACAGGCGATGGCTTGGTTGACGTGGCGTGAGCAGACGCTGGCTTGGTTGACGTGGCGCTAGCAGACGCTGGCTTGGCTGATGTGGCGCTAGCAGACGCTGGCTTGGCTGATGTGGGGTGAGCAGACGTTGGCTCGGCTGACAGTAAGGGACCAGCCGAACGAGCTGACAGCAGTGGTGGGTCCTCCAAGCTAGACATTAGTCTCTGATACGTCCTGGAAGGGTGAGAGTCTGACGCTGTAGCCACTCTGTTAATAACAGCCTCAGGTATGGCGGCCATTTTGTGTGCCAGCACGGGCGTGGCGGTCATCTTGGGTGCAGGCTCTGGCGTGGCGGCCCTCTTTGCAGCAGGCTCTGGCGTGGCGGCCATCTTTGCAGCAGGCTCTGGCGTGGCGGCCATCTTTGCAGCAGGCTCAGGCGTGGCGGCCATCTTAGCAGCAGGCTCTGGCGTGGCGACCATCTTAGCAGCAGGCTCTGGCGTGGCGGCCATCTTTGCAGCAGGCTCTGGCGTGGTGGCCATTCTGACCGGGAACTCAGGAACGGAAGCCATCTTATGAACGTGCTTTGGAACGGCGGCCATCTTGTGAGCAGGGTCTGGAAGAGCGGCCATTTTGCGAACAGGATCAGGAAGGGCGGCCATCTTGGGTGCAGTCTCAGGAAAGGCGGCCATCTTATGAGCTGACTCGGGAAGGACAGCCATCTTGGAAGCAGGCTTTGGGACGGCGGCCATCTTGTGAACTGGCTTGGGGGTGGCAGCCATCTTGTGAACAGGCTTGGGGATGGCGGCCATCTTGTGATCGGGCCTTGGGGTGGCAGCCATCTTGTGAGAGAAGTCAGACGTGGTAGATTTCTTGTGAGCTGGGTCCAATCGGGTGACCATCTTGAATGCGGACTCAGGAAGGATGGTCATTCCGAAAGCTGATTCGGGAAAGGCGGCCATTTTGTGAACAGGTTTAGGGAAGGTAGCCATCTTGTGAAGGGGCTCCTGAAAGGCAGACATCTTATGAACAGGCTTTGAACTAGCAGACATCTTGTGCTTTGGCTCTGGGCTAGTAGACATCTTGTGCTGTGGCTCGAAGCTAGCAGACGTCCTGTGCTGTGGCTCGAAGCTAGCAGACATCTTGTGCTGTGGCTCGAAGCTAGCAGACATCTTGTGCTGTGGCTTGAAGCTAGCAGACATCTTGTGCTGGGGCTCAACTAGAATACCCACAGTACATGGAGAGCCGCATAACGACAGTGCATAGTTCATATAATCCTTCAGTGAGCATAAGGATTTCCCCCCAGGCAACATTGATCTTGTTGGTTCATTCAGCCCCATACGGAATAAGTCCTTAAAGTATACCTCATCAAAAAATGATACTTTATGCAACAACTCACTGAAACGTTGAACATATTCCTTGATGGGGAGATCTCCTTGTCTGAGGAGCAGAAGTTGGTCGACTGGGTCCATGTTGTGATGCTGGTGGTGAGTAAAGCCGCTGGATCCGGGTGTGGCGAAGTATTCTGTCACAAACGGGACGACCAAGAGTGAGGATCCAAATGCAAGGCTTTATTAAGCAGATCGTAGTCAGACAGACAGGGTCGAAAACACCAGCAAACATGAACAGCGAAGACAATCCAATAGCGTAATCCAATAAACAAGCGTGGGTCAAAATCCAAGTGGGCAGTCCAAATGAAACAATGAAATGAAAACAAGAAACTAGAAAACTAAGACTAAGACTGGGAAAACAAAAACAGAACTATGGCTAGGGAACAACAAGGAGACTAGGAAACCTGAGAGCAAAGGAAAACGCTTGGTAGAGTCCGCTGGAGCAAAACAATACTTCGCGATGTGTGTGTGTGATGAGCTGGCTTTTATGTCTGATAAACAGGAAGTAACCATAGAGGCAGCAGAGGGAGCAGCAACAGTCAGTGGGGGTAAGGGCTCCCTCTGCTGGCCTGGCGTGACACTATCCTAACAAACCATACATTAATAGATAGCTATTTATTCAGCTTTCATATGATGTACAAATCTCAATTTCAAAAAATTGACCCTTACAAATGGTTTTGTGGTCTAGGTTTACATATAATTATGTTTTTTGTGCATTATAGCAAATGCAAATAACTAATGTGTTATTTAAGGATATAAACAGATTTTTTTAAAGTGTCTGTAAAATACTAAATTAACTATTCTATTTAAAACTGTATTTTGACAATTTTATTGATTAATTGAATAACTACAGACAATAACTTATAGACAGGCATATGAATATTTACATATTTAACTGCCCATACACTCTTAAAAATAAAGGTGCTTCATGATGCCATAGAAGAACCTGTTTGTCTAAAAGAACCTTTAACATCTGAGGAATCTTTCTGTTTCACAAAAGGTTCTTTGTGGCGAAAGAAGGTTCTTCAGATAATAAAAAGGTAAGAAAGAGATGGTTCTTTAAAGAACTTTGACTAAATTAGTTCTTTGTGGAGCCAAAAATGGTTCTTCATGGCATCGCTTTTTAATGAATTTAGTTTTAATGAAAGCGAACAATTCTCAGAAATGTGCATCTAATTTATAGAAATACCAAATAATAACCCCATTAATTGCATAAGTATTACATTTAAAAATAATAACACTACTACCAACATGCCACTTGGATCCTTCTGTGCCAATTCTGGCACCCGTCTATTTTTACATTTTTAATTAAAAATAAAAAAACTATAATTTTCTCTGCACAAATCCAAAAACACAGATGTGTCTCACTGACAAACAGACACAAAAAACGTTGATATTCAATATAATACAATGTAATAAATGACTATTTTCCAGAGGGAAAAAAAATGTGATAATAACAGATCAATTAACCTTAAAACTGTTTCAACTGACTAAATCTCACGAATGTTGATATTCAGATGATTTGACAAAATTTAGCCATTAAGCAAATGTTTAGATGAGATTTTGTAAAAAAAATAAAAATAAATAAATAAAAAATGTGGGGAAAATGGATTATAACCTTGTCATTTTTATGAATTCACTTGATAGAATAGTTTACACTCTTAAAAAAAATAAAGATGCTTTAAAAGGTTCTTCACAGTGATGCCATAGAAGAAACATTTTTCCACAAAGAACCATTCAGTCAAAGGTTCTTTAAAGAACCATCTTAATTATCTGAAGAACGTTCTATTGCACAAAGAACCTTTTGTGAAACAAAAAAGTTCTTTATGGAACCATTTAGACAAAAATCATGAAGCACCTTTATTTTTAAGATTGTAGCCTAGCGTTGCCCTTTATTAACATGTATGAATGAACATTACAAAAATATATTTATTAATCACTATTTCAAAATAGTAACTGCTGATAAAGTGCGGCACCTTGACGGTGTAATTGAAGTGTTTGACGGATCTCAAGAAGCGTCTGAAGCCATCAGTCTCCTGCGTGGCTACAGTCAGCACTAGAAGATCTCCTGAGACAGAGAAAACACAAACCAGCATGAATACACAGAGTGTTCCTCAAACTTACAGATCCACTGTCTACGTGCTGGAAGAGCACATCCTAATGGGAATCCCACATCCACTGCTCTCTCTTCTGAGGATCAGACAGGAACTCCAGGCACAGCTGGAATACTAACTTACTCTTATGCAATACATAAACCTGGCGCAACAAATCTAAGTCTGATAGAAGATGTATATTTTTTAAACACTAAGGGGTTTTCTATCATGCGTAGCTACTTTTATCTTTTCATCCTTTTTCCTTGCAGCGCAGTCTACACGCATTCCATGTTATCTGTTTACGAGAAAACGTGTGTAACTTAGGTACAATGTAACAAATATGTTTCGCTGCACTCAGATTTCGTTTTGTTTCCTTTTATTGCAGTTTAAGACATTTGCTAACTATTTGCATTGTTTTACTGTAATTTCCTGTCATTTGAAACAAACTTATCTCATCTGCACCACACTGATATATCTGTATGAAGGGGTCCACGTCAGCGACGTGAGTCTGTCCGTAACGCTTGGCTAACTTTACCGAGCACGCCAGGTTAGCAACAACCCCTTACAATCAACCCATCCTGGAAAAATGCAGTAGTGAGTAACGTTATCGTGTACAGAAGCGACTGTGATAAGCTGAAATCATAGCCTTACCCTCGGGGATCAAGCCTTGTTGATTGCAGTCAAGCCGAGCAAAGGACGCCAACAAACAGGCGAGGGCGACCAGAACTCCTCTCATTTTCGGACCCGTTATCTTCACACCTCCGCAGTAACGGCGAATGATGAAATAAAGGCCTTTCCTCGAGAGAAAGTTAGTTGTACATTCTCGAACAAACACAGCCTGCCCACTTCTGCCTTTTTCCCCACCCCTCTCCTATAGTATGGGTTTCACCAGAGGATCCCTGACCACACGTAGCCTACTGAGAAGGAGCTCACAGTGTTTGTTTGTTTGTTTGTTTTTAAGACTAAACTTTAATATAAACTGGACTTAGATGTGACTTTGGTGTGAATTTAATAATAATAATAAACCACCCTACGAAAACAATAGGATTGAATCCCTAAATATTAAATACACACACACACACACACACACACACACACACACACACACACACACATACAGTTGAGGTCAAAAGTTTACATCCCCCTTCCAACATCTCCAAAATGTTAATTATTTTAACAAAATAAGAGGGATCATACAAATGCATGTTATTTTTTATTTAGTACCGGCTAGAATATGATATTTCACATAAAAGATGTTTACATATAGTCCACAAGAGAAAATAATAGTTGAATTTATAAAAAATGACTCTGTTCAGAAGTTTACATATCCTTGATTCTTAATACTGTGTTGTTACCTGAACGATTCACCATTTTTTGAGTCCCTAGTTTGTCCTGAACAGTTGAAATGCTGGCTTTTCTTCAGAAAAAAATCCTTAAGTATCACAAATTCTTTATTATTATGTATTTGAACCCTTTCCAACAATGACTGTATGGTTTTGAGATCCATCTTTTCACACTGAGGACAACTGAGGGACTCATATGCAACCATTACAGAAGATTCAAACACTCACTGATGCTTCAGAAGGAAACACGATGCATTGGTTAACACGATTAAACTTTTTAAATTTGAAGATCAGGGTAAATGTAACTTATTTTGTCTTCTGGGAAACATGTAAGTATTTTCTGTAGCAGTACTAAATGAAAAAAATATTTAGGCAAAATAAGACAAATTTACTTTATTCATCATTCTGTTCAAAAGTTTTCACCCCCGGCTCTTAGTGCATGTTCTTTCCTTCTGGATCAGTAAGCATTTGAACCTTTTGTAATAGTTGCATATGAGTCCCTCAGTTGTCCTCAGTGTGAAAAAGATGGATCTCAAAATCATACAGTCATTGTTGGAAAGGGTTCAAATACACTAAAATGCTGAAAAACCAAAGAATTTGTGGGACCTAAAGGATTTTCTGAAGAACAGCAGACAGTTTAACTGTTTACGACAAACAAGGGACCCATGAACAACAAAAATGAAAGTAAATTTAGCTTATTTTGTCTTCTGTGAAAAATGTAAGTATCTTATGTAGCCTCTGATGGGCAGTGCTAAATGAAAAAGTATGATATTTAGGCAAAACAAGAAAAATGTTCACATCTCCAATCTGTTCAAAAGTTTTCATACCCTGGGTGAAAAATAAAATGCAAGCAAAGGATTTGTTGTAACACTTGCTGTAATCATGTGTAAGGTAAGCTGTCACAATGGAACCTGAAATTTGACAGCTTATTATAGACTTTTCAGCAAAAGTAATTAAAAAAAACTATATTTGAATCTTATATTAATATAATAAGATATTTTAATGAATATATTGTATACTTTTATGACATTTCAAACATGTGACAACTTGTCCTAATAAAAATGTGACAACTTGACCTGACCTGACATTTATAAACGTTTCAATTATGTTATAGTTTCATTTATAACCTTCCAGATGAAATCTGTAATTTGTATTTCTCAATTAAATGAGCAGTAATACCAAAAAGGAAAACAAATGATGTCAGACTAACTAATAATAATAAATCCATGAACATGATCACTTTTCTATTCTTACAAAAGAAGGTTAAAAAAATTGTAACATACAATTTGTATTGTAATATAAAAAGCAAATAAAAAAAGTGTTTGTAATATAAAATGTCAGATTTATTAGAAAACTAGAGAAAGCAACAGAGGAAAAACAGAAAATGCAACAGCTTTTTTGATTACTCAGAAATTATCTTATTATAAGAATGTTATTATAAGCATTCAGAAACCATTTGAATATATTAAGTACATTAATCAAATGTCAAAAAAGGTCCATTTTATAAAAGTATAGGTAGGCCTACCTATATGCTAAAATTATGCAGCATGTTTATTATTTGAGGTTCATATTAATAATATGTAGGTTACTTAATATAATTAAATACCTGCACAATATATTAATTATTTATTTGTTTGTTTGTATTTTATTTTTTCCTTATATGTCAAACAGCCATCTTTAAAACTAAAATATCACATCTGTTAGCTCTATAGCATTTTTTATTTCAACAAATTTTACTAATATTAAGGTCACTCCCTGCAGTGTATACGTCAAAGAAACAAGAAATAACATAACATAACGAAAACTGAAAATTATTTAAAAGCCTTAAATCTAAACTTTAATTAATTTGTAACCACTTGTACTTTTTTGTTGTATTGTATTTGTTTTGATGTAATTTATGTTATTGCCCTTAAAAAAAACAGTCATGTCTAGGTGCCGTAAAGCTGTTTCAAAGTTGCCAGGTCAGTCTACGTACTGGTCCAGGATCAGTTTTGTCTTCTGCTGTTAAGTTGCAATGACATTAGAGCTGCTATAAGGGCTGATCCTGGAACAGTCATTTCAAGCGCTTAGTTCTACGACAGGTCTTGGACTTCGACACTTCCGGTATTTTTACGGCAGCCTGCTGGTTTCCTTCCACAAACAGAGATGTCAGCTGGCTGAGAGATGACATGTACACACAGCAAATAAAACAAACAAACGACGTCGAAACAAACTCGAGCACAAACACGCGAGTACGCGACGCAAACATTGCTTCGAGGCGACAAAGTCAACGCGAGCGAGTGAACGCGCAATGGGTGAGCAAAAATGTGTTGACTAGTCAGCTGACTAGCCTGATAACAATTACTACAAATAAATACAAACTCCTTGCAGATACAAGCTGATCGTTTAACTTTGGAAATCGACTCTCAAGTGACTTCTTTTAATAATGAAGTAAGGGTTTCCACCATTCCGTGACAGAAGAAACCACTTCAGCGTTTTGTCGCGCGTGTTGCTCTTCAAGTTAAGCTTGATAAGTCAATACTAGCATTACTATGCTTGTCAGAGCTGTTTGCCACTCCCAGCTTTTACGGCTGTCAGGAAGTCACTGATGCCCTACATAGGGTTCACCCTCAAGTGAGGAAAACAGCAGTGGTTTATGTTTAAACCATCAAAAAGCATTTGGAGCAAAAGGCAGATCATGTGGCTTCAGCAGAGATTAAAGGGGCTGCCTGGTTTGCTCTCAAGCAGCTGGGCCCGCCGTGTTGTAGTTGGATTACTGCTCTTCCTCATTTTCTACTGGTACTTGAGCTCAGATGGGCTCCTGAAGGCTCTTAGCATGTCCAGGGAGTCTGGAGGAGCTGCGGGGGTTTGTTTGCAGACTGATCTTCACAGGTGGGTGCCGCTGGTCGACCGAGGGGAGGGAGTGATTCTGACACCTCAGACCAAAGAAACAATACCGTTTGTGGTCGGTAACGGACATTTTTTGGTGGATGTGGACTCTAACAAACTTTGGGTAGCTTCATCTTCACAGCCTGGGTCGGCACCGGTTCACCAAACGGACTACGGGCCGATAACACGGCTCCAGGTGCCAGGAACTCGGTTGGAAGCCCGAGGAATGATGCTGTGGTACAGAAAAGGCTCTGTGCTGTCCACCCACTGCGTCCTGACAGCATCTTCTCACGACTGCGTCGTCATACGAGAGGAATTCGTCGCACATCGCAGTCGACCCAATGTTTATCTCCAGAGGATTCACATATCGAACCCCACGGATCATCTGGTTTCGTTCGACGTGGCCACGGAGTCTGTGTCTTTTAGGAGCACCGTGGAGAAGATGGAGGAGAAGGAGTTTGTGCTCTCCTCAGGTCGGGTGCTCACGGAAAAGAAGGACACCGTGTTGGTGGTCGTGGCCACTAAGAGACTGAGCACCAAGATCCAGGTTCCGGCCAAGTCTGAATACTCAGAAAACCTGGTGAGCGTGATTCACACCTCGGAGCCCACCGAGGGCGGGAAACTGGACGAGACCCTCGGCAAGCTCAGAGAAGGAGCCAAGAGAGAGATGGTGGACGTCCTCCGAGCCAATGTGGACGAGCTGATGCAAGAGCACCAGCAAGCATGGGTGGATCTCTTCATATCTGGCAAGTTTATTGTGCACAGTCTGGCATAATTGATATTCACCGTACAAAAAAATACATATACACTACCAGTCAAAAGTTTTTAAACGGTAAGATTTATGATGTTTTTTTTTTTTAAAAGTCACCAAGCTGCAAAGTACAGCAAAATCAGTAAAATTTTGAAACTTAAAATGTTTTCTATTTGCATGTATTTTGCTGTAATCAAAACAAAATTTTAGTATCATTACTCCAGTCTTCAGTGTTACATGATCCTTCAGAAGTCATTCTAATATGCTGATTTGCAACTCAAGAAATATTTCATTATTATTAATATTTAAAACAGTTGAGTACACTTTTTTTTTCAGGATTCAATAATAAATAGAAAGATCTGAAGATCAACATTTATCTGAAATAAAAAGCTTTTGTAACATTATACACGATACCATTCAAGCTTGGAGTCAGTATCATTTTAAAAAAGAAATTGTTGAAATAAATACTTTTATTTAGCAAGGATGCTTTAAATTGATCAAAAGTGACGACAAAGACATTTATAATGTTCCAAAAGATTTCTATTTCAGATAAATGCTGTTCTTCTGAACTGTCTATTAATCAGGAAAAAATATGTTTTCAGTGCAATAATAATAATATATATTTTTTGAGCAGCAAATCAGAATATTAAAATTATTTCTGAAGGATCATGTAACTGAAGTAATGGTGCTAAAAATTCAACCTTGAAATCACGGGAGTAAATTACATTTTAAAATATATTCAGAAAGAAAACAGTTATTTTAAGTTGTACAAATATTTCAAAATGTTACTGTTTTTGCTATATTTTGAATCATAATAAATACAGGCTTGGTGAACAGGAGAGACTTCTTAAAAAAACATTAAAAATCTTACTGTTCAAAAACTTTTGACTGTAGTGTACATATATACATTTTAAGTGTATTGTATTCAACTATAAAAATTACGTTGTATAGTTCTGAATTAAAGGGATAGCTCACCCAAAATTTGTTCTAAACTTCTGTGAACTATTGTCTTCTGTTAAATACAAAAGTAGATATTTTGAAAAATGTTGGTAACCAAACAGTTGCTGGTAGCCATTGACTTCCATAGTATTTTTTTCCTAAATATGAAAGTCAGTGGTCATAATTTTTCAAAATATCTTTTGCGTTTTCCAGAAGAAAGAAACATATACAGTTTTTTGGAATTTTCATTTTTGGGTGACCTACCCCTTTAATAAATCTTTATGTATCCTTCCAGGAAAAAAAGAAAGAAAGAAAGAAATAATTAAAAAGTTGCTAATTTAAGGCCTGGTTTCACAGACAGGGCTTGAATTAAGCCAGAATTTAGTCACAGTTCAATTAGGACTTGTAAGTAGTTTTTATAAGCATGCCTTTGGAAAAAAAAAAAACATTATTGGTGTGCATTTTGAGATAAAACAATGGCACTGATATATTTCAAGAGCAGTCAGTGCAGGATTCTTACAGTTGAAAGAGCTCAGAAATGCATTTTAGTCTGGCTTAAGGCTTGTCTGTGAAACCCGGTGTATGAAACTGGAAACTGCCACTTGCAATTTAGAAACTGCCACTAGCCAAATATATCTTTGATTGTCAAGTAAATTGGTGTTTTCTATCAGCCACTGCACTCATAAAAATAAAGGCTCCACAAGGTTTTTAAAGTGATGAAATAGAACATTTTAGGGTTCCCTATGAACCTCTCAGTGAACAATTCTTAAAATAACCATTTTTCCTCAGTGTGAAGTACATTTTAAACATCTCAAAAGTGTTTTTCCCCACTATAAAGAACCTTTTGCACAATGGAAAGGTTCCATGGATGTTAAAGGTTCTTCATTGAGTCAACAGATGCTAATGCAGAGCCTTTATGTGTGAGATTGTGGCCAGCAGTTGACCTTTGGCTGTAAATGCTGGTGCTTAGAAACAACACACTCTTCTTAAATGAACATGTTTATATTCCGAGAAACAAATGAAGCAAAACTAATATGTTAGGATTTTTGTTTTATATGCAAGCTCTCCATGTGATGCAATTCACTTTATATGCATGTTAATAATACAAAAGTAGGTTTGCTTTAGGTATGAGATTAGCATTATTCCGAATATATTTCCTTGTTATACTCTCAGACAATTAAATACACACCCTGAATGACTGTAGGACACAGCCAACAGCACAGATAAGAGAATAACCCCACACAGAGCTATAGTTTACACAAATGTCTTTTATATTTATTGACATAGTTCTATTTGTTATATTCTCATCTACATGTATTTTGGCATTCTTTATTTCTTTCTGGTGCAGTTAAAAATGCAGCAACTTTAATCGAAATGAGATTTTAATCTGCTTACAGGCCAGTGTCATCTTACATATGAAAATACATTTTGGGAAAAAAAAAATACTATACCATTTTGCACAATATGGTGTTTTTTGTTTTGTTTTGTTTTTACAGTGTTTTTTGTTTGTTTGTTTTTTACTTGATAACTGTATTTAAGTATTATTTTGGGGGATTTGTATTTTACTCAAATTCAACAGACTATTGACTTGTCATCAAATCATACTGAAAGTATATTGAGGTTGCAAAGTTGCTTTTTTCCTTAGTATTAATTATTATTTAGGTTCGTTTGGATATAGCTGTTAGCAGTCTATGAAGTATATTGGCTGAATGCTTGACATTTACTCACCCTCAAGTATTTTCTTTACACCCACACATTGTTTCACTTGAGAAGACATTAATTCATGTGGGTTACTGTCGTGTTCGTTTGTATATTTCCTAAGGTGCCATCTTGGGACATTCTGTACAAATGCATTATATCCATACAGATTAGTTTTTTCTAGCGCTGTCAATCAGTTTAAAAAAAACTAGTCACTTCACATTTAATCTTCAAATTAATGTAGAAACAACAAATACAGTATATTTTAATATTTGTCAAATATCTTTTGACTGAAAGTGAGTATCCCTGATACCAATATTACTGATGTCTCTAGGATTTTTTGGTGTAAATAGCGGTTAGATAATTTTTGCACTAAGTGAATTTCGAATTTCGGATGTGCAATGACCTTTAAACTGGAAAAATTATTTTGACAGCACTAATTTGTAAGTATAAACTTCTTTTTTTTTTTGATTCACACTTAAGTATGTTCATGGCCAAGATGCTTGTATTTTTAATTGAGTGATTTTTCACTAAGTTTCTCATTATTTTCAGTATGTGTTCGCTTGCTTTAAAGGGATGGTTCACCCAAAAATTAAAATTTGATGTTGATCTGCTTACCCCCAGTTTCTTCAGTAGAACAAAAATGAAGATTTTTAACTCAAACTGTTGCAGTCTGTCGATCATATAATGGCAGTCAGTGGGCTCCAAAAATCTTTGAGAGTGAAAAGCATACACAGACAAAACCAAATTAAACCCTGCGGCTCGTGATGATACATTGAGGTGTTAAGACAATGATTGGTCTGTGCAAGAAACTGAACAGTATTTGTAGCATTATTTACCTCTGATCCCCCACAACGTTCAATTGTCCTGAGCATGTTTACAACAGCCAGCATGTGACGCGTCGACCTGATCTGCCAAAGTAGATGCATGCACGAAAGCGATCTGTCACTCATTGTTTACACCGTGCATAGCGGCTACTCAAAATGGCTATTACTTGTGCTTATCCTGATTCTGGCAAACTAAAAGATTACATTTCCTTGTGCAAACTCATCCAGGAGTGTTGACTTTTTACCGACTGCATTGCCGCATCACGCACCGGCTGTTGTGAACGTGCTCAATACAATTTGTCTTTGTGGTGGATCAGAGCTAAATAATGATATAAATACTGTTCAGTTTCTTGCACAGACTGATCCTTTTGTGTCTTAAGTCCTCAATGTATCGCCACAAGCCGCAGGGTTTAATTTGGGTTTGTCTATGTATGTTATTTTTACACTCAAAGATTTGGTGCCCATTGACTGCCATTATATGACTAACAGACTGTGATGGTTTGAGTTAAAAATCTTCATTTGTGTTCTAGTGAAAAAACAAAGTCACCTACGTCTTGGATGCCCTGGGGGTAAGCAGATAAACATCCAATTTTCATTTTTGGGTGAACTATCCCTTTAAGAACCTAAAGAGAAATGTTTCATAGTCTTTTGCTGCTTCACAGGTGTGGAAATCAGAAAGATCACAGACGCCCATACGCCATCCAGCCGAACAGTCAACAACACCCTCTACTACATTCTGTCGACCTCCACAGCGCCCCTCCTGGATCAAAGTCTGACAGCAGAAGAGCACGAACGCCTAGAGTCCAGTCTGAATTACGCCGACCACTGCTTCAGCGGCCACGCTACCATGCATGCCGAAAACCTGTGGCCTGAACGCCTGACCAACGTTGCTCAGATCCTGCAGCTGGTGAATCTCTGGAACTTGACCTTCCAGAAAAGAGGTTGCAAGGTCCTCGTGGCGGCAGGCACTCACGGCATGATGCAAGGCATGGTCTTAAGTTTCGGCGGTCTGCAGTTCACCGAAAACCACCTTCAGTTCCAGGCTGACCCGGATGTTCTTCACAACAGCTACTCTTTGAGAGGTATCCATTACAATAAAGATCTCATCAACCTGGCCGTGTTGCAAGACGCCGAGGGCAAACCCTTCCTGCACGTGTCCGTCAAGCCTCAGGAGAAGCCCGTGAAGCTGTACGCCTGCGAGGCCGGCTGCATGAACGAACCCGTGGAGCTGACCTCGGAGCTGCGAGGTCACACGTTTCCTGTGATGGTGACCCAGCCCATCACACCTCTGCTGTACATCTCCACTGATCTCACTCATCTGCAAGATTTGAGACACACGATGCACGTCAAAGCCATCTTGGCTCACGAGGACCACATGGCCAAGCAGTACCCAGGCCTGCCCTTCCTCTTCTGGTTCAGTGTGGCGTCCCTCATCACGCTTTTCCACCTCTTCCTCTTCAAACTCATCTACAATGAGTACTGTGGGCCTGGAGCCAAGCCGCTCTTCAGGAGTAAGGTATAGCTGAAGACAAGTGAAGACTAGTTGTTTTGGGGGGTGGGAACTGTGGTGTGTGTGAATCTCCTCTCCCTTTTTCTTCTTGCTCTCATTCTGCGCAACTCTCAAATTCTGCCTTGCAAGATATTTTTACC
Source organism: Garra rufa (assembly GCF_049309525.1). Taxonomy (NCBI): domain Eukaryota; kingdom Metazoa; phylum Chordata; class Actinopteri; order Cypriniformes; family Cyprinidae; genus Garra; species Garra rufa. Next base: position 17,745,974 of record NC_133369.1, on the reverse strand, counting down.
TCTGGAAACTAAGTGACGATAATTGGTTTGGGTAACCCATCAAACTTTCATTCTGCTGTAATCTGAGGGTCGGGCGTGCTGGAAATAGTTTGCTATCTTCAGTTTGGGTGTTCTCTCTCTATGAACTGAAAGCACCAGTGCTATAAAGACACTATTCAGTGAGCTCTGCTTTTTTTCCCCTCGCAGTCTGACACAATTAGAACTGGTTTTTGTCAGAAAAATATGAAAAAGATATTTATTTTGTTTTATATGAAATGCTATTCCGCTTTGCAGAATAACCATTTGCTAATTATGTTTGAAGGACAGTTTTTTGAATGTAATTTATCTTGTGACTTTCAGCGGACTTTCCATCTTTTATATGTAGTTTTACAGCTCAAGAAAATCTGTTTAGAGTATTAAAATCAATTTTTTGATGGGATGATAGCAGGTGAGAAGTCAAATTTGATTTGATCTGAAATTCGTGTGTAAACTTTTCACTGGTGCCTTCAAGTCTTTCTTCTTCCAAGTTGGTTTAAGGGTTTCTGTTTCTCTGAAATCTGCTTTCTGCAAAGTCGTTTTGTTTGTTTACAATCTTGGGTCCTTATGCAGGGATCTTATGTTTCATCTAAATGTGCTTTTTGAACTTTTGAATATCTTGTGGTTGGTTTGGTGAGGTGAAAATTTTTCACTAATCACATTCGTCCACCATACAGTCGTTTATGTGAGAAGGTCAATACCGATGGGGGTTTTGGTGACATTCATGATAGCAGTTAACATAAGCTGCAAACATAAACTAGGCAGAGTTGAATAAACCTCACAAAACTTACCAAGAACCCAAGTTAATTTCACCACAAAATCACAAAAATAAAATAAATTTTGCATAAAAATAAAGCCTTTTTAAAAACCATTATGATTTCTTTAATGAGCATTAAACCTTTACAATACAATTATTTAAATTGTATTAGAAAAAAAAAAAAAAAAAATTATGCTTATACAGTGTTGATTTATTTTAGCTATTGTATTACAGTGTTTTACTGTAATGCAGCGAAAGATATACAGCACTGAGCATCTAATAAAAATCACAACTGGCTTTATTTCTTGTGCAAAATATTATGTCCCAGACATATTTCTGTGAGATTCACAAAGTCTAAACAAATGTTGATGTATGTGACTGACATTTAATCAACTGAATGAATCATGTCGGTTCACTGTTTAGAGCACGAAATGAGATGGGACAGTTGAAAAAAGCACTACTTGCTTATTATTAAATGTGTATCTCAAAATGTTTAAGCAGGCAAATTGTTTCACATGGTCTGATGTATAATTCATATCATTGCTGCATATGCGCTGATATCACACACCCTGAGCTGTACTCCGTTAGACCTCTTCCAACCGTTACAAATACCTAAGTTACACAGGAAAAGCTCATTTTTATGTTTGTTAATGTTAATGTGAAGATTCTGCATTGTTTGCCGTGTGGGTCTCAAAGATTCGTCCCATGTTGGATTGATCAAAAGTGATCTTTTTTTCTTTCAGTTTTGCATTTGTTTGAATTCTGTTTTTATTAAATTAACAAATCAAGAGTTAGATGACCTTCTGTTATTGTGACATTCATTTGCATTGACATTCAGATTTACATCATCTTGGGTAAAACCAAGTTCCCTTAAAATGTGTGTCCTCAGCGTATAGTTGTAATTGCTGTGTAAATGTAAATGAGGACAACCATTTATGCAGCAAGTACAACTGTATGCTTAGGAGACACATTTTGCATTAAAGGGATAGTTCACCCAAAAATAAAAATAAAAATTTGCTTACCCTCAGGGCATCCAAGATGTAGGTGACTTAGTTTCTTCAGTAGAACACAAACGAAGATTTTTAACTCAAACTGTTGCAGTCTGTCGGTCATATAATGGTAGTCAATGGGCCCCATGGCTTTAAGAGTTAAAAAAACATACACAAACAAAACCAAAAAGCAGATAAACATCAGATTTTCTTTCTTGGGTCAAATATCCCTTTAAACAGTCTGCATGAAGACACCTTAATGCCACTTCAGAAGCACTTCTGTGCCACATTTGCAGAGTAAATTTTTACTAGTATGTGTAACATGCTGAAGATACGTTGCTTAAATGTTTTTTTTATTATTATTAGTGGGTTTGAAATGGCAACTCAAATGAGTAAAATAATTTCCCAAAAAGGGTAAGAGTTAACAACATTTAACTTAGTCAGCTGAATTCACACCTTGGACACATCAATCCGTCTGCAAAATGTTATGTTATTTTTTTATTTAGTACTGACCTAAATAAGATATTTCACATGAAAGTTGTTTACGTATAATCCACAAGAGAAAATAACTGAATTTATAAAATTACCATTCAGTTACCTGAATGATCCACAGCTGTGTTTATTTTTTTGTTTAATGATAGTTGTTCATGAGTCCCTTGTTTGTCG
>NC_133369.1:17699440-17741940 GCF_049309525.1 Garra rufa | reverse complement strand
GGATAGTTTCCACCGGCCTGCTGCCTTCATCGTAACCCCGCACCCGCTGCCCGGCACAACCTCTGACTTCTGGAGGCTGGTGTTTGACTACGGCTGCACCTCTGTGGTCATGCTGAATCAGCTGAACCAATCGAACTCAGCCTGGGTAAGTGAAAGCATCCGCACCGCCACCAGAAGTTCCATTAAATACAAGAGGACTTTGGGAGTTTTCCTTCAAAATACATCTTTATCGGCTGCCTTTTTGCATTCACATCATCACATGTCCTTTGAAGTCGTTTAAGCTATTTTGTCCCCAGCTTCTCTTAATCTCCCTGTGAAATGTTCTATATTCATAAGCCTATAGTCAAGTCTCATTTACATACAGTTTCCCTTTGAGTTTGCGGAGTGGCGTTCCGGTGCTCTTCTCGATCACGACTCTCTGAAAACCCTGACGTGCGCTAACATGCCGGCAGTTACTCAGTGTCACTCTCGCAGTCGATCTGTTCCTTTTTCTCTCCGTGGTGGATTAACGTCTCTCCCTCTTCTTCATTCGCATGATTGCTCTCTGCAGTCCATAAGTATTAATATTTATCACCTCACTTGCTTTGCTGTCATTAATGTTCTTCCTTTTTCTTGGCTATTCTCACCGTCTCCGCCTGTTTAATTTCAGCTCAGTTTAGTTGAGCAATGCTACAGAGTTTCATATGTATGGATGGTGAATTCTAAGGCTTGAATACATTCCAAATACAGATGAGTCAAAATATTGATTTGAATGATAAAAATAGTGAATCTCATTTATTTCACATCACATTCTTAGATTGAAATCTGTTTGGGTTTTTAGATTATGTGGGTTGGCCTTTGACCGTTTCTTCTTGATCATCAGTTCAGCAGCTATACAATCAAATATACTTCTTTCAGAAGCGTTTTCTTTCAGGAACCCATTTCCATCAAGAATCTTTTTGTTCTAGACACTTTTCCCATGTAGAACCCTCTAGAACCATTTTCCTCAGAACACCTGTCACTGTAGAATTCTTTTCCCATCAGTATATTTTTCTTTCTAGATTCTTTCATAATTCCATTCTTTTGTAATCCCCTTTACCACTAGAACTTTTTTCTTCCTCAACCCCATTCCTTATAAAACCACTTTTCACCTTCCAAATCTTTTTTCCTCTTCAAAAACACTTTTCCTCCAGAATCCATTTTGCTTTTCTTCCCTATTCCTCTCTCCTTGTACTTGAAACATTCCATGAAGCGGGAAAATGATTAAAACACCCATGCAAGAAACATGACTTTAAAAAATATGTCCAGAAAAAAGTTCTCAAGGTCTTTAATGCTAAATCATGGCTTGTAAACAGTGTTAACTTGACAGCAAATTTCTATTCAGTCTTAGTAATATTCTTTCGAGTAAAATGCCATTACCTTTGACATATTCAGTCATCGGAATTGTTTTAGTTTTAGTCAAATTTTAGTTAGGCTGCTGCCACACAGATCTAATATCAACGTGATTTCTTTCTCAGCTGCTTACCATTACAAACATAACCAACAGTTTTTTTTGTAACTCGTGTGTTTTTAACATAAACTTGTGTGTATTTGACTGTTGAAGAGCAATAAGACCTGAAAGAGAACTTAGTTTAGTACTTACATGCTGTGTGACAGCCGCTTTCTGTGTGCAAAACAGAACTGAATTCAGTATCTCCCTAACATTTTAGTCCTGTGTGTGCGCTCAGAAAACTGTGTATCATACCTGTAAGTTTAAACGAATAGGGTTTTAAACGCATAATTTTAGCGTGATAGACATGATAGTCAAAACCAAACTGATGTTTTTTTATCAGAGTATCTTAGGTACAAGCTGTAAAGTCACAGCTCTATTCTGGAAAAGGGGACGGGGAGCAGCAGCTCATTTGCATTTAAAGAGCCATGCACAAAAACAGCGTGTTTCTGCTTTCCACTCAAAATAGGCATTTTCAAAATGATATAAGTAATGATCTGTGGGGTATTTTGAGCTGAAACTTTACAGACACATTCTGGGGACATCTGAGACTTATATTACATATTGTGAAAAGGGGCATAATATGTCTCCTTTAATTTATTGGGTTTAGTTACACTGCAAAGCATTTATCTAAAACTCATTATAGGTTTAATATTAATTTTATCATGATAGACACAGATTTAACTGCTGTGACACACAACATTCCTTAAAATTAAAATGAAATAAATCCACTTCTCAAAAAGAAACAAGAACATGGACCTCCGTACTAATGGTTATATATATAATATGCATTCTTTATAACAACTTCTTATTAACATTTACCATTCCTTCTAGGAGACATATTATTGTAAATAATTTTAGATTAATCCTTTTTAAGCTAACTAAAGTCATTCAGTCAAGAGCAGTGAATGTTTCTCTCTCTCTTTTATTGCTTGATTAACATTAATGACACATATAGCAGAAACTAAATTAGGCTACTGTCCCTTAACTGAATGCATGGATGCATTATACACATTCGATATTCTCCCAACTGTTGGTGTTCACTTAAGATATAATCGATTGTGTTTACATGAATATTGTAATGCGAAAGAGAACTGAATTCAGTACCTCCCTAACATTGTTGTCTAGTTTTTATTCGTCAGATATCAATTGATTTTTAAGTTGGTTTAGGTTTAGTCTACTGTTAGCCAATTAAATATCATAAGATTTAAAGGTGACATGTCATAAAAATCTGACTTTTATTTTCTGCCATACACATCTAATATAAACAAGTGATTTCTTTCCCAGCTGTTCACCTTCACAGACATAACTGAGTGTTTTTGTAACACTATGTTTTTAACATAAACTTGTGTGTATTTAACTGTTTAAGCGCAATAAGACGTGAAAGAGGACTTTGTGTAGTACTCACATGCTGTGTGACAGCCGCTTTCTGTGTGCAAAACAGAAATTATCAATAGATTTCCATCATAGTTTTTGTCATTCAAAACAAGTTTTTATTTCGTTATCATCTCGTTTTTGCCGGTGAAAAAATGTCTTTGATAAAAATTATGACAAAAATTATTAGCAAAATGAACACTACTTGCTTTTTTGTTGTTGTTGTGTCTCATTCTATTTCCTTTTCTTTTTTTTCACAGCCTTGTGTGCAGTACTGGCCTGAACCAGGTCTTCAGCAGTATGGTCCTATGCAAGTGGAGTTTCTGTCCATGTCTGCAGATGAGGACATCATCACCCGGCTTTTCCGGGTCAAAAACGTGACAAGAGTGAGTTCCATTAATGATAATTCACTTGCTTACATACAAGAAGTTTTCCTCACATTTTACCTTTTTACATTGTGGCCCTAGCAGACCCTTAATATACTCTTAAGTTAACAGAAAGTTAATCACTTAATCATAATTTTTACTCACTTGAGAAAATTACTTTAATTGAGCAATTATGCACCATACACAAGCATTTTAGAAATAAAGTTTACTTGCTTGATCCTTTTGGGCCTCTAAAGGTATACATAAGGTAAAAAGTAATCCAGCTGTGCAAATGAGCCTCCTAATTTTCTTTCTAAAAATGCGAAGTAGATTCCAATGTAATTTCCTTGGAGAATTCCTTGAATTACCACCACAGGGTTTTAATGATATTCTGCGATAATACATTTTTCATACCTTGGAACGGGTTGATCATTATGTTGTGCCATTTAACCGTCAGCTTAATTCTGCAAGTTCTAAAAGTGCGGAAATTGAGACTTTTATGTAAAATTTGAAAGGGGCCTTTTATATTACTCTGTTGGCTATTATGCCATGTTACATTCAGATCACGGTTTAATAGACTACAAGATAAAGTGGTATAATAAATAGGGTTTGTCAGTCCAATATATTTTGTCAGCCAAAGCTACAAGAGCAATTAAAGAACAGAGGAAAAGCTATTTCAAAATATCCATTTTCATGCCATCAGCACATGACACTTCATATAGCGGCACTTTCGCAGGCAGGGACAGATGCCGAAATAAGTTTTCATAAGCCCGCAGATATGAAATATACATTAATGAGCGTGCCGCAGAAGGTCATTTTTTACCACTTTCAATTTGCCCCAGCTTGTCATTATTGTAAAGGCTAATTTTGTTCTGTTTTGTCTGTCAATGTTTTATAGCAGTACTCTTTGCCTAATAGACGCTTGCATTTTTCTCTCAGCTCGATGTACTTTTGACAGATGTCACAGTGTTTTAATGCTTTGGCATGCAGCTTGTCTGTGGAGTGTTAGAAACTAAGGCGATTGAGTGGAGGGAAGGCATTTCCAGCTCTGTGGAGGGAATTATGGGGGTGTGTGGATGGGTGCGCTTGTGATTGTGGGTGCATGTGTTATTCAAATGTGACATCTCTATTACTTACATTGTGTGATACAGAATGTTAGCATTACTGCTTCTGCTTTTAAACAGGGCACTTTCTGCATTCCTGCATGTCTGCTGTAGAGACTTATAAATATGGGCATTCATGGGCTGTGATTATCCAGGAAATCTTACATGTTAATGGAAAAATTAAATCTTGCATATTAGTTTAATCCTCCATATTATGTTGAATGATGCGCTTGGCTTATTTTAATGATTGATTAAATAATGGATAAAAGCAAGACATGGTTTGTAGTCTGATTATTGATGTACAACAGGGTAAAGGATATTGGAAGATAGAGGTTAGGAAAACACTGGAACCCAAATTTTTTTTCCCCTGGCTAATTAACAGAGAATGTGTTGATATTTACCAGAAAAAAAGTCCTTTAAAGGGTTAGTTCACCCAAAAATGAAAATTCTGTCATTAATTACTCACCCTCATGTTGTTCCAAATCCGTAAGACCTTCGTTCATCCTGGAACATAAATTATGATATTTTTGATGAAATCCGACAGCTTTCTGACCCTGCATAGACCGCATCGCAATACCACGTTCAAGGCCTAAAAATGTAGCATGGATTTTGTTAAAATAGTCCATGTGACATCAGTGGTTCAACCTTAATTTTATGAAGCCACAAGAATACTTTTTGTGTGCAAAAAAAAATAAAAAAAAATAATGACTATTCAACAATTTCTTCTCTTCCATGTCAGTCTTCGACACGCATTCATGAGAATGCTCATAGCTTTGTTAAAATTTAGGTTGGACCACTGATTTTTTTTAAGAAGTTTCCAATGCTCATCAAGGTAGAAGATTTTTATATTTTATATGTTTGTAATTAAAGTTGAATTTTCAGAATCATTACTCCAGTTTTCAGTGTCACATGATCCTTTAAAAATCATTCTAATATGCCGATTTATTATCAGTGCTGGTGCTGCTTAATATTTTTTTGGAACCTGTGATTTTTTTCAGGATTCTTCGGTCAATAAAAGGTTAAAAAGAACAGCATTTATTTAAAATAGAAATGTTTTCTAACAGTATACACTACTGTTCAAAAGTTTGGGGTCAGTACATTTTTTATTCTTTGTTTTTTTGTAAGAAATTAATACTTTTATTCAACAAGGATGTGTTAAATTAATCAAAAGTGTTAACATAGATTTACATTGTAAGAAAAGATTTCTATTTTGAATAAATGCTGTTATTTTTAAACTTGTTATTCATCAAAGAATCCTGAAAAAAGAATCACAGGTTCCAAACTGTTTCCAGCATTGATAACTCTAATAATAAATCAGCATATTAGAATGATTTCTGAAGGATCATGTGACACTTAAGACTGGAGTAACAGCTGATAAAAATTCAGCTTTGCATCACAGGAATAAATTATATTTTAAAGTATATTAAACAACTTTATTTTATATTGTAATAACACTTTGCAGTATTACTGTTTTTTCTGTATTTTTGATCAAATAAATGCAGCCTTGATAAGCATAAGAGATTTAAAAATCTCAAACTTTTGAGCGGTAGTGTACATCTTTCCTTCAATTTATTTTCAAGATCTGAGGTTAACTCTATAAATGTCAAGCAGTATGATATTCAAACTCACATTAGACACATTTAACATTTATTAAAGCACATAATCAGTACCTGAGGTAATTGTCATTGTTTGTATGTTGTTGTTCCAGCTGAACAGAAATAGAAGCCGTTTCTAAAACAGAAATTTCATGTGTCGCCATCGCAGCTAGCTAGAACAAAAACTCAGATTAACATGGAAAAGATTCCATTTAACAAAAGTAAAAAAAAAAAATATGATGCATGATTTGTTGGACTACGCTACACCCGTTTGAAGTCGATAGAGTCAGCAAAGTTAATTATGACAAAGATTAAAGTTTTCTTATTAATAATTACTATATTAATAATCACAATACAGCTATTTTTTATTTTGTCTTTGCTATTATAAATAAGAACAGATGCGAAAAAACTGTATAACAGATAGCCTAGAAAGAAAGAAATAATGCATTACCTTTATCATTTTACATTTAAACAAAAGCGTTTATGTGCAAAAAGCAAATACTCAAATGTGTTTATTAGAAATAAATTAATTATTAAAACTACAAAAGCAGTTTAAAGAAGTGCAGCGAATGATTCCCTCTTTTCTTTTATGGTTAGATTAACATTAATGAGACAGACTACTGTACAAATATACTGTAATGCACGAATCAACTATAATGTTACACATCAGATGTTTTTCCCCCACAGTTCCCCAAGCGTTCACGTAAGACAGAACAGTTTATGTTTGCGTGAATACTGAAATACTGTAATTCTGTGTATATGTGTATTTATTGGGTTTGCGCGCCATCAGAAGTGCGTTATGCGCACACTTTGGATGACAGTCAGCGCGAGAAATGAGTGGAGAAAAGGTAAATGTACAAATAAAGAAACTTTTAGATGTCTAATCACTATTTGGAGCATTTGGGATCGCTAGACAGTGCCTTAAAGGAGTAGTACACTTTCAGAGCAAAAATTTACACTGTACTTACCCCCTTGTCATCCAAGATGTTCATGTCTTTCTTTCTTCAGTCGTAAGGAAATTGTTTTTTTAATAAAACATTTCAGGATTTCTCCCCATACAATGGACTTCTATGGTGCCCCCGAGTTTGAACTTCCAAAATGCAGCTTCAAAGGGCTCTAAACGATCAGAGCTGAGGAAAGAAGGGTCTTATCTAGCTAAATAATGGGTTTTTTTCTAAAATAAAATACAATTTATATACTTTTTAACCTCAAATGCCCATCTTTTCTAGCTCGGCAAGACAAGCATTTGAGATTAAAAAGTATAAGTTGAAGTTGTAAATGTTTTTAGAAAATAACCAATCGTTTTGCTAGATAAAACCCTTCTTCCTTGGCTGAGGTCATTTAGAGCCCTTTAAAGCTGTATTTAAACTGCATTTTGGAAGTTCAAACTCGAGGGCACCATAGAAGTCCATTATATGGAGAGAAATCCTGAAATGTTTTCATCAAAAAACACCATTTCTTTACGACTGAAGAAAGAAAGACATGAACATCTTGGATGACAAGGGGTGAGTACATTATCTGTAAATTTTTGTTCTGAAAGTGAACTACTACTTTAATAAACACATTTTTGTGAAAACCTCAACCAACATTTTTGACTTTTTCACCATTTTGCCTGTACCTAAATATATTCTGTGCGCATTTACACTCATTTTGCCAGCAAGGGTAACATAACATGACAGTCGCATTGGCACATATCCGATTTGTATCTGATTTATTTCCACATATGAATGAGGCCTGAAACCGATCTCGAAATATCCGAATGCGTGCGTTTTTTTTTTACCTATTTACACTGTCATAGAACAGATCTGATCATATGAGCAAAAAATCGGAATTGGGTCGCATTTAACTGTCAGTGTAAACAGGGCCGAATTGAGTGTAAGTAATTAATTAAAGAATTTTAATTTTTGGGTGAACTATTCCTTTAAATTTCAGTTCCTTTCTCTATTCCCTGCTGACAAAAAAAACAAAAAAACATCTAAAAGCAGCCTAGGCTGGTTGGCTGGTCTTAGCTGGTTTAAGCTGGAAGTAGCTGGTTTTAGCTGGTCTCCCAGCCTGGCCAGGCTGGTCAGCAGGTTTTAGCTGTTGCATTCCCAACCTGAGCAGCTAAGACCAGCCGGTTCAGCCTGGCCAGGCTGGAAAAGTGACCAAAACCCCTCTAAAACCAGCCTGCTGACCAGCTAAAACCAACCAACCAGCCTAGGCTGCTTTTAGCTGTTTTTTTTCACCAGGGTTCAAACAGTCACACGTTCAGTTATGATACATGCAACAACCGATGATGCAGTATCCTAATTTAACTTCTTCTGGCATGTCTGTATGTCCAATCAGTTGTTTACATATTAGAAGAACATTTCGGCACAAACTTCATTATGTCAAACTTGTCAAAGTGCTGCACTCAGCTATGGTCAGTGCTCTCACAATCTCCCAGCAGTCCTCAGGGCAGTTTTAGGGTGTGCCTCAGGGCTCTATATTAATTCAAGCCAAAGCAGGCGTGTATCAGGGCCGGCCTTACAGTGTTTCTTCCCCACCCGAGTGAAACTCTTTCCCAGCAGACTCATTCATCACTACCTAAACACTGCTGACTTGGCACTGCTGAGACCTCAGAATGGAGCACAGTCCTCCGCTACTGTACACATTCATAAACAAGCCCAAATGCACAGCTGGCGCTGCATTACTGATCGTGACCTTTCCTTTTCCCTGTCTCATCCGTTGTGAAGCTGCAGGAGGGTCAGCTGGTCGTGTGCCAGTTCCAGTTTCTGCGCTGGTCTGCGTATCGTGACGTGCCTGACTCCAAAAAGGCCTTCCTCAACCTGCTGGCCAGCGTACAGAAGTGGCAGAGGGAGTGTGGAGAAGGTCGTACAGTAGTCCACTGCCTGTAAGTAGTATTCCCACCTCAACTAATTTGTTTTCTTAATTTACAGCATGCTAAATTTCACTTTCAACTATGTCTCTTAAGTTAAATTCAGTAAGTTAAATTAATTTATTTTTTACCAAACTTGTTTTTTTAAAGTCTTAATGCAAATAGATTAAGTAAACTTTCATTTTGCTAATTCAATTTGCACAATTAAATTAGGTTGTGACAAAGTGATCAAGAATTGTGCTGCATTAGCTGATTTTAATTAGCTAAACTAACCAAACAGTTGCTCTTTTCGAGTGTATTAATTCTAATGTTTCTTTTGGTTTAATTATTTGTCATTCTATTGATTTCTGCCGCACAGTAATATATAACTGCAACTGTATATCGTAATCTGTCAAAAGCTTCATGCACTGCTAATCAGATATAGACAAATGATACAAAAAAGAGAAATCAGCTTAATGGTGCAATCCTGCTGTGCTTAACTACATCTTTTACTTCCACCATGTGTCCTCTGCAGTGTGTCATTGATTGATGTTTCCCCAAGCAACTGATGCAAACAGATATTTTTTTTCTGCTTGCATGGTGAGATGTATGTCTGGTCTAGCAGGTGCACCAGTACTTTTCAATCAGTAATAGAGGTAGTGGGAGATCCATGAGCCAGAGGGTTTCCAAACACTTTCCAATTTGAGATTTTATTATCTTAGAATTAAGTTGGAACTACAGGAAGTGGAATTAACACTACCATTCAATAGTTTGGGGTCTTTTTTTGGATTGAAAATCTTTTGTAACATTATACACTACCGTTTAAATGTCTGGGGTCTGTTTTTTTTTATTTTGTTTGGGGGGGGGGGTATTTTGTAACATTGCACTAAAATTAATACTTGTATTGTTACAAATGATTTCTATTCTGAAAAAATGCTGTTCTTTTTACTTTTTATTCATCAGAGATACCTGGGGAAAAAGTAGCACAGGTTCCAAAATAAATATTAATAAATTAGACTGTTTTTGAAGCATCATACTGGAGTGATGGCTGATAAAAAATTAAGCTTTGCCACCACAGGAATAAATTACATTTGAAAGTATATTAAAATATACTACCAGTCAAAACTTGATCCAAAATACGGCTAAAGTCGTAATATTGTGAACTATTTTTTTTGCTGGTTTTGCTGTATTTTGGATGAAATAAATGCAGGCTTGGTGCGCAAAAGAGACTCAAAAAAACATTACAAATCTTAGAGTTCAAAAACTTTTGACTGGTAGTATAGAAGACAAATATGAATTGTAATCATATTTCACAATATTACTTTTTTTCTGTATTTCTGGTCAAATAGATGTTTTTTTTAATGCTTTTATTCACCAAGGACAAATTAAATTGATCAAAAGTGACACTAAAGACATTTATAATGATACAAAAGATTTTATTTAAAATAAAGGATGTTATTTTAAACTTTCTATTTAATAAAGACTCCTGAATAATAAAATGTATCATGATTTCCACAAAAATATGAAGCAGAAAAAAAATTTCAGTATTGACAATAAGAACCATTATTAAAGAGTAGTTCACTTTCAGAACAAAAATTTACAGATAATGTACTCACCCCCTTGTCATCCAAGATGTTCATGTCTTTCTTTCTTTAGTCATAAAGAAATTATGTTTTTTGAGGAAAACATTTCAGGATATCTCTTACCGTATAATGGTGCCCCGAGTTTGAACTTCCAAAATGCAGTTTAAATGCAACTTCAAAGGGCTCTAAATGATCCCAGCCAAGGAAGAAGTCTTATCTAGTGAAACGATTGGTTATTTTCTAAAAACATTTACAATTCATGAATAATATTCTACTTTTTAATCTCTACACAGAGTACACACAGAGCTAGACAAGACGAGCATTTGAGGTTAAAAAGTATATAAATTGTAATTTTTTTTAAGAAAATAACCGATCGTTTTGCTAGATAAGACCCTTCTTTCCTCGGCTGTGATCGTTTAGAGCCCTTTGAAGCTGCATTTTGGAAGTTCAAACTCGGGGGCACCATAGAAGTCCATTATATGGAGAGAAATCCTGAAATGTTTTCCTCAAAAAACATAATTTCCTTACGACTGAAGAAAGAAAGAGCAGCAAATCAGCATATGAGAATGATTTCTGAAGGATCATGTGACACTGAAGACTGGTGCTGAAAATTCTGATTTGATCACAGCAATCAATTACATTTTAAAGTGTATTTACATTGTTGTTTTAAATCGACATAATATTTCTCAATATTGCAATATATATATATATATATATATATATATATATATATATATTAAATGGCATTAAAAAGCATTCAATTAAATTTGATGATACCTGCAGAAACCCTGTAAAAGCACTAAATAACATAAAAGAGCAGAAATAAGTGAACTGATGAAAGAGCAGTTATACTGAATGATAAAAATAAAGAAATCAAGGATTAGACATAAGAGAACTAATGAGAGAGATATTCTATTTTTTAATATTTTACCATTGGTGTGATCTGAAAATGACATAAACTGTGATTGGCCACAGATAGATGTCACAGGGCATTTCCTAAAAGCACGTGGACTGTCTATTAAGTGACTTTCCCCCCTTGCAATTGTTGAAGCTCCTTGTGACGGCCGTTGTACCCTTGAACGGCACACTTAATCCTTGTCTTCACAGTGTTATCTGTGTGTGCCGTGACCCGTATCTCTGTTTGCCAGTGAGCCAGATAACAGATAATATATGCATAATATATTTCTGTGTACCTTCGCAAACAAATCATGAACAATATTCTAACATGAACTATTAAACAAACAAAAACGAGCCTTCACTCATACCCAGACTCGCTGATCTTAGCCTAGGTGTTAACACGGTCGTTATCCTTTTAACCGCACACTTCACTTCCCCCACGGCTTCGTTTCCCTTTCTGCCCACCGAGTTGCCTCATATGAAACCCCAGGCACGAATTCGCTTCCCATCACCGCCCAGAAGCACATCACTCAAAACTGTCACACAGTGTTACAACCACAGGCAGAGAGAAGAGATTATGGAGATGAAATCAATTATGCTTTAATACAGAACAGCACAGGCCTTTCTCAGCGCTAAATCCAGAGCTGCCAAAGCACTGACTGCGATTGATTATCTCGCCATTGCCTCATCTAGCCGCCGCCGTCGTGCCATACGCATACATAGCAGAAGACCTCGGCGGATCTTCAAAAAACTCTTTGTATGCCTCTCATGCGTGCTGGTTTCGTATTAACTGGATATGTGAAATTTCTGTTGTAGACTGAATATCAGTATGCAGCACAGCCAGATCTGCTTCTCCACTGTTCTCCATGTCTGTCTCTTCTTTGCTCGTGACAGCCGGGTTTGTTGTATTCTTGTCTGTCTAGGAACGGCGGTGGCCGCAGCGGAACGTACTGTGCCAGCAACATCCTGATGGAGATGATCCAGTACCAGAACATGGTGGACGTCTTCTATGCCGTCAAGACCCTACGTAATGCTAAGCCCAACATGGTGGAGACACTGGTGGGTACAAAAGTTCAGTGCCGGTGAAATCATACTATAACAAATCTATTCAGAGACAGAATAATGAGATTAGTTGTTGCAAAACAAATGAAAAGAACGAAAGGAAGTCTTGCCTTTGAAATAAATGGGCAGTTGCCGAAAGCATCAGTTTTGCTACAGCCCATACCAGGGTTTATCTAGAAACCTCACAGGCCCACTCACTTTGTCCTGGCCACAATGAGTAGATAGCAAGGGTTTTCAATCTTTTAGATGCTAAAGAACTCTTAAATATGATGCTTAAAGGAGAACTCCGGTGTGATATTGACCTAAAGTGTATTGAATCATGATACTGAGTGTGAACGTACCTTGCATATCTCATCTCGTCTTGCCCACTGCAGTCCGAAATCTGGGGTCAGTTAACCGATGCTCACAACAAAGTAGCTCCACACTTCATTGGTAGACTTCCAAGGGCCCTGACATTTAAAACGAGACATTGAGAACTCAGAAAAAGCACCGGTAGTTTATTTACGAGAAGATTTATACAGACAGTAACTGCAAGAAGTTTAGCGGCCGCCGCCATCTTGAATTTAGTCACGATAAGTCGAGTGACGAGCAGGAAGGAAACTACAACCTGATAAGTTGAAAACCTGATAAGTTCCTTCCTGCTCGTCACTCGACTTATCGTGACTAAATTCAAGATGGCGGCGGCCGCTAAACTTCTTGCAGTAAATGTCTGTATAAATCTTCTCGTAAATAAACTACCGGTGCTTTTTCTGAGTTCTCAATGTCTCGTTTTAAATGTCAGGGCCCTTGGAAGTCTACCAATGAAGTGTGGAGCTACTTTGTGCCTCGTAAATGGCATAAAACAGTGATTTATTTACATGGCTACTTCGATGCCCTATTGACTCTCATTGACAACCTGTTGTTAGCATCGGCTAACTGACCCCAGATTTCGGACTGCAGGACACAAACCGAGATGAAATATGCAAGGTAAGTTCACACTCGGTATCATGATTCAATACACTTTAGGTCAATATCACACTGGACTTCTCCTTTAACTATGATAAAAAGGTGACTTAATATCTTCATTTTTAAAAACACTCTGCGTGTAAATAAAAATTATTGAATGAATGAATGAAAAAAGATAACAAAATTGTAATTGTTTCCTAAATTAAATTAGTTTGGTTTTGTATTGTAATTGATGTTTTAACAAAACCATATGCAGATACAAGAAAATAATAATAAAACAATATTAATTAATGATTTATGTCCAGTTTATATAAGGCGTAATGAAATATTATCGAATTTGCTGAATGTTTATGTAAAAAAAAAAAAAAAAAAAGACAGCTCTGAAAAGGTTTAGATTTAGGTTTAGGTTGTCAGACTTTTTTCTCAGAATTGCATAATACAAACTCAATTCTGACTTTTTTTCAGAATTGTGTGATATACTGTAAACTCACAATTGCTGGTTATAAAGTCAGAATAAATTTCAAACTTTTTTCTCACAATACTTAATTTATATCTCACAATTTAGTGTTTTTTCTGGGAATTCTGACTTTTTTTCTCTGAATTGTGAGATATAAACTCGCAAGTTATAAAGTCCACTTCTGAGGGGGGAAAAACACTGTTATGTTCTCAAAATTGCTAGTTTATATCTCACAATTCAACCTTAATAACTGTTATAACATGTTATAAAGTCATAATTGTGAGATATAAAATGTTTTTGCTATTTTAAATTTTAGAATTATTTTTCTCTAATCCTGACTTTATAACTCACAACTGTGAGTTTACAACACAATTCTGAGAAAAAAAGAAGTCAGAATTGTGAGATAAAAAGTCGCAAGTAACTTTTTAAATTTTTTATTCAGTGGAGGAATTGTCACTTTCAGATGTTTAGAGGTTTGGGGTTAGTAAGATTTTTTATTTTTTGTTGAAACAAAGAATACTTTCATTCAGCAAGGATACAATACATTTACATTTCAAATAAATACTGTTCTTTTGAACTTTTTATTTACCAAATCATCCTAAAAATTGTATTCCGGTTTCCACAAAAATAATAAGCAGCATAGCTGTTTTTAAGTACATTGCATTATTGAATGAATGAATGAAAAACTTTTTTTTTCACCAACTGAACACAGTATGTTTTATTTTAGGAAACATATAGAACATTTTGTAACACTGAACATCAGGCAAAATAATTAAAATAAATAATGAAATCTTCTTAATTAAATGAAATTGCAGTCAATTGTGTGAGCCTAAACCTGCAGCTCAACAATAGGAGAGGATTGAGTTTGGCCACACCGCCATAAAGACTGGATTGGTGGAGTGTTGCAGTGAAATTTGTCCTTCTGTAAGTTCCTTCCATCTGCATATATGATCATGGAGCTCAACTAGACTGACCATCAACTTCTTGGTCACCAGTATAACCAAAACCCTTCTCCATCAATTGGTCAGTTTGGCCAGGAGGCCAGCTCTAGGAAGAGTCCTAGTTGTTTCAAGCTTCTTCCATTATGGATAATGGAGGCTACATGCTTCTGTGAACCTTCAATGCAGCAGAATTTGTTTCTGAACTCTTCCCCAGATCGGTGCATTGATCCAAGCCTGTTTCAGAGCTCTACAGGCCGTTATTTTGACCTCAGGACTTGGTTTTTGCTCTGATATGCATTTTCAGCTGCTAGACCTTTTCTGAGAGGTGCCTTTCTAAATCATACTCATTCAAATGAATTTGCCACAGTTTAACCCCACTTGAAGTGTACATGCAGTAACATCTACAAGTGATATGAGTGCTCCTGAGCTAAATTTCAAGTGTCCCGGAAAAGGGTATGAATACTTATGCAATGGAATCATTTCAGTTTTTTATTTGTAATAAATTTGCAAAGTTGTTACAAACCTGGTGTAGAATTTTTTTAAAGCAATTTGACATAAGACTGCAACATAACAAAACTAAATTATTACACTAATTGTCTAATTTGTCTGTGTCTGTGTGTTGCAGGAGCAGTATCGTTTCTGTTATGAGCTGGTTCTGGAATATTTGGACTGCTTGGAGGTCAGATAGCGGAATCCCCCCCTCCAACCCCACCATGCTGACCTCACTGCATGGAGCAGGACCACCGGCAGGCTCACTCTCACACCCCCTGATCACCTCTGTTTCCCTTCTTTCTGTTGTCTAATCCACATCAAAAAGCCGAAGGAAGAAGACGGTACAAAAAATGCAGAGTAGAGTTTTCTGCCTTTTTACCCCAAACATCTAAATATGTTACACCCTTGTGTGTCATGCCTGTTTTTTCGGTTTCGGATATTTTCAGCATATTTTCCTCAGAACTGTGAGCGATTCCAGAGCCTAGCTTGGTGCGGTGTGGTTGGTTTAGCTCTGCTCGCAGAGATAGTGGGCCGTTTCTAAAAACGGCAGCTTTATTTTACACCTGCCTGTTTCTCTTTGGCTGGCTGGACTGAAGAGCAGAAATAAACATCACTTGGAGAAGGTCTCTTCATGTGCAGCACAGTGGAGTTCAGTGGAGTTTGGAGAGTCGGGCGTCTTTACCGTGGCTCTTAAAAAGGCCCCCGCCAAAAGGACAAACACACACATGCATGCACAAACGCTGACATCCACACACAAACAGATTGAACCAGCAGACAGCTTTCCATCAACTGCCTATCAAGACGCCGATGCCTCTTCAACGCTGTTTCACCAACGTTTAGCGATACGATTCTGAGGCGGAGTTTATTACTATATATGGTGCCATATGTCTCAAGAGGAGATTGACGGGAGAGTCGGGCGGCCACGTTGCCCCGCTGTGGCTTTCCTATCTTGTTGTGACTGTTGTCTTTTTTCCTCTCACTTGTATATATACTTAACGTCTGCTGGAAATCTCTTACGTCTTAAGGTGTAAGTCTCAAGTGCTAACAGTGGCCCTGTGTGCTTAAAGCAAAGGAAGTACATTAACAAGGGGCAGACGTGATGGCATTCTAAAGCTTGCGGTGGATTACACCCTGACCTTTATCCTCTCACTCAATGGGTTTGAGAGAGCGCAGTTAATAGTCTTTTTATAACGGCGCTGCCAAATGGGAACAGAGGCAAAGCGGTGTCAGAAGTGAGGAGAAAGGGACCAAAAGGAACACCGGCAATCTTCTTCTTTTCACTTGTAACTATTTATCGGACTGACTCGTGTTCTTTGAGTGGATTTGTTTAACAATTGTGCAGCTTCGCGTGTACAGCTGAATCCTGGGCTCGAGATTTTTCAAAGCATCTCTTTAAGTTTACACATTCACAGTCCATTTCTATTGCATCGCAGTATGCGATGAGTTTTATTTGACATGTTTAAAACCTGGATATATAATGCTTTATCTTCTGACCTTCAAGTGTGCATTTCATGAATACTGTGTCTGATGATGTTTTTTTCAAGCATCAGAGGTACAAATTAAATTAGTAATTTTAGCCTTTCACACCTCAGACGTCCATTATATATATATATATACACTGCCGCTCAAAAGTTTGGGATCAGTACGATTTTTAATAGTTTTTAAAGATGTTTCTTATGCTCAAGGCTGCATTTATTTGATCAAAAATACAGAAAAACCTGCAATATTGTGAAATATTATTTTAATTAGTTTCCCATGTGAATATATTTTAAAATGTAATTTATTCCTGTGATACAAAAGCTAAATTTTCAGCATCATTACTCCAGTCTACAGTGTCACATGATCCTTCAGAAATCATTCTAATATGCTGATTATTGATTCTGAAAACAGTTGTGCTTTTTAATATTTTTTTGTAACCTGTAATACTTTTTTATCAGGATTCTTTGATCAATAAAAAGTTAAAAAGAACAGCATTTATTTCAAATAGAAAAAAATCTAACAATATACACTACTGTTTAAAAGTTTGGGGTCAGTACATTTGTATTCGTTCTTTTTTTTAAAGAAATTAATACTTTTATTCACCAAGGATGTGTTAAATTAAAAAAAAAAAAAGTTATTTATTTGAAATAAATGCTGTTCTTTTCAACTTGTTATTCATCAAAGAATCCTGAAAAAAGAATCACAGGCTCTAAAAAAATATTTGACCGAACACCTGTTTTCAACATTGATAATTCTAATATAAATCAGCATATTAGAATGATTTCTGAAGGATCATGTGGAGTAACAGCTGATAAAAATTCAGCTTTGCATCACAGGAATAAATTATATTTTAAAGTATATTAGAACAAAAAACATTATTTTATATTGAAATAACATTTTGCTAAATTACTATTTATTTCTGTATTTTTTTATCAAATAAATGCAGCCTTGATGAGACTTCTTTAAAAAACATTACAAGTCTTACTGATCCCAAAATTTTGAGCGGCAGTGTATATATCTATATTTATTTATTTTTTTAATTAAATTTTGACATTTAATTTTTGTTGCCACATTGTGAAAGCATATAAATCTGACTTTTAAACTTGATTTTAACATTTCCCAAAGACTGGTAACAGAGTTACCAAAGAATTGCCTGTAGAAAATAAATTAAAAACAGCTTATATCAAATCTAATGTGACCTTCTGAGGGTGAAAATCAACATTTTCTTAATCGAAGAACCTTCTTTCACTGTCTGTTGAAAAGAAAAAATATTCTTTAAGAGCTTCAGGCTGTAGTTTGTAATTAATTTGTGGAAAGTGCCAGACAGTTTCGTGCAGAAAGTAAAACTGACAGCAGTTCAGTGATTAAAAAAATGTAATATATTTACTATTGGATTACAGTAGTTTAAACTAAATGCACTAAATAAAATGGTACCTACATCAGTATTACACACACATTTCTCAAATTGTTATGACCCCCAACTGTGAAATTGCCATATCAGCAAGATGCCAAGTTAGCAAACCACAGAGGCGTTTTCCCAATGATTACATTACTCTGCATAAACCATCTCAGATGACAGCCTGCCTCAGTCCACACTGACTGACAGCTCAAGACCGCATGATGTTAACAAGATATTTTAGTTAAAGAGACAGTTCACTCAAAAATGAGAAGTCTGCCATTATTTATTGTCCTCATGTGATTTTATTTCTACTGTGAAACACAAAGGATACATTTTGATTTAACATCTTATGGATTTGGAACAATATGATGACAGATTTGTCATTTTTGGATAAACTGTTTCTCTAAGAGAGCCAGAGAAAAGATTGAACAGACTACAAAGACAACGTTGTGACGTTGTTCACCAAATCCCCCATTTTGGACTTTCTTTGAAAGTGCCTGGATTTCAAGTGGAAGGTATGAAAGTATGTGTACATATAGATGTATATTTGTGTTCTGTGAATAGTATGTGAATAAAGTTTGTTCGGCCAGATTTAACGATTTAAAAGTAACAGAAAGAGTTGAATGTACTGTTTAAGACCTGTTTCCTGAATATGCCGCCAAAAGATCTGTCACATGCTCAGTCAACTGAGGATGATCTCTAAAAGCCATTCCAAAGTCGCCCCTTCAGAAGGCCCATTCAGTCACTTTAAACCCCTCCAATGATTGTTTTTTTTTTAAACCATGCTCATTCCAAAGACATTAGCCAACTTCTAATGGTAGTCGCCTATGCTAATATCGCATAACCATCCCTAGTGTGTTACTATGAGAGAGGAAGGACTTTAGCCACACTTGACAGCTGTTGAGCCAGGTCCTTGTTTTTTGTGCGTTTTTGTTTGTTTATTTGTTTTCGTTCCAAGTGTTTCTGTATGATACTGAAAGAACTGAAAAAGAACTGTGTTTTTGACCATGTGTTTGTGGGACAGGACAAGGACACAGAGGTATATATCTCATGGGGAACTGAGGGTTGGGGTGGGACAGGTGTTCAAACAACAATAAAATGTTCTAAGACTGTAACTTGCGTGTTATTGAAGCATTCATTTATTCAACCTCTTCCTTTCCATAGCTTTAAAGGTAACACTTATTAGTAAATGCACTGGGTATTATAACAATGAACAATACTTTTAGCATTTTTTTATCTTGTTAATGTTATTTTGTACATTTTTAAGTGTTACATTGTATACTTTGGTATACAGTGTATTTTTTAACAAATAAGAATTAACAATGAACAATACTGAATGAATAATAAAAAAAATCACTTACACTGTAAAAAAGTTGTAAATAAAACAGAGGTTAATGGTTTGATAAGAAAATACTTAGCTTTTCCACTTAAAACTTTGCACATTTAATTCAATGTGTTACTTGCTGTTTCTTTATAATTAATTACTAACAAATTCTGAGTCAATTTTTTTTCAGTGTACATCGATAGATGGTGTAAATATTGTTTATTATTAGTTTGCTAATTAATGCATTAGCTACCCAGCAGGCACCGGACATCAGTATAACATCAGATTGACGTTTGACCCCAAAGTTGCACAGACTTTGCATTTTGGCTGAAAATGGAAATCAGGTTGACATCCAAACTCAACGTCAGATTGACTTCAACCTGAGATGTCGGCCAGACATTACATTTTGGTTAAAAATGAAAATCGTGCTGACGTCAGAACCCAACATCAGATTAACGTCAACCTGAGAAGCCAGATAGACGTTATATTTTGGTTGAAAACGAAAATCGTATTGACGTCAGAACCCAACATCAGAATAACGTCAACCTGAGAAGCCAGATAGACGTTAAATTTTGGTTGAAAATGAAAATCGTATTGACGTCAGAACCCAACATCAGATTGACGTCAACCTGAGAAGTTAGATAGACGTTACATTCTGGTTGAAAACGAAGATTGGATTGACCTCAGAACCCAACGTCAGATTGACGTCAAGATGAGATGTCAGCCAGACGTTACATTTTGGTTAAAAATGAAAATCGAATTGACCTCAGAACCCAACGTCAGATTGACGTCAGCCTGAGAAGTCAGATAGACGTTACATTCTGGTTGAAAACGAAGATTGGATTGACCTCAGAACCCAACGTCAGATTGACGTCAAGATGAGATGTCAGCCAGACGTTACATTTTGGTTAAAAATGAAAATCAAATTGACCTCAGAACCCAACTTCAGGTTGACGTCAGCCTGAGAAGTCAGATAGACGTTACATTCTGGTTGAAAATGAAGATTGGATTGACCTCAGAACCCAATGTCAGATTGACGCCAATCTGAGATGTCAGCCAGATGTTACATTTTGGTTAAAAATGAAAATCGGATTGACATCAGAACCCAACATCAGATTGACGTCAACCTGAGAAGTCAGATAGACGTTACATTCTGGTTGAAAATGAAGATTGGATTGACCTCAGAACCCAATGTCAGATTGACGCCAATCTGAGATGTCAGGCAGATGTTACAGTTTGGTTAAAAATGAAAATCGGATTGACCTCAGAACCCAGCATCAGATTGACGTCAATCTGAGATGTCAGCCAGATGTTACATTTTGGTTAAAAATGAAAATCGTGCTGACGTCAGAACCCAACATCAGATTAACGTCAACCTGAGAAGCCAGATAGACGTTATATTTTGGTTGAAAACGAAAATCGTATTGACGTCAGAACCCAACATCAGAATAAAGTCAACCTGAGAAGCCAGATAGACGTTAAATTTTGGTTGAAAATGAAAATCGTATTGACGTCAGAACCCAACATCAGATTGACGTCAACCTGAGAAGTCAGATAGACGTTACATTCTGGTTGAAAACGAAGATTGGATTGACCTCAGAACCCAACGTCAGATTGACGTCAAGATGAGATGTCAGCCAGACGTTACATTTTGGTTAAAAATGAAAATCGAATTGACCTCAGAACCCAACGTCAGATTGACGTCAGCCTGAGAAGTCAGATAGACGTTACATTCTGGTTGAAAATGAAGATTGGATTGACCTCAGAACCCAATGTCAGATTGACGCCAATCTGAGATGTCAGGCAGATGTTACAGTTTGGTTAAAAATGAAAATCGGATTGACCTCAGAACCCAGCGTCAGATTGACGTCAATCTGAGATGTCAGCCAGATGTTACATTTTGGTTAAAAATGAAAATCGTATTGACGTCAGAGCCCGATGTCAACCTGAGAAGCCAGATAGACGTTATATTTTGGTTGAAAATGAAAATCGTATTGACGTCAGAACCCAACATCAGAATAACGTCAACCTGAGAAGCCAGATAGACGTTAAATTTTGGTTGAAAATGAAAATTGTATTGACGTCAGAACCCAACATCAGATTGACGTCAACCTGAGAAGTCAGATAGACGTTACATTCTGGTTGAAAACGAAGATTGGATTGACCTCAGAACCCAACGTCAGATTGACGTCAAGATGAGATGTCAGCCAGACGTTACATTTTGGTTAAAAATGAAAATCGAATTGACCTCAGAACCCAACGTCAGATTGACGTCAGCCTGAGAAGTCAGATAGACGTTACATTCTGGTTGAAAACGAAGATTGGATTGACCTCAGAACCCAGCGTCAGATTGACGTCAATCTGAGATGTCAGCCAGATGTTACATTTTGGTTAAAAATGAAAATCGTGCTGACGTCAGAACCCAACATCAGATTGACGTCAACCTGAGAAGTCAGATAGACGTTACATTCTGGTTGAAAACGAAGATTGGATTGACCTCAGAACCCAACGTCAGATTGACGTCAAGATGAGATGTCAGCCAGACGTTACATTTTGGTTAAAAATGAAAATCGAATTGACCTCAGAACCCAACATCAGATTGACGTCAGCCTGAGAAGTCAGATAGACGTTACATTCTGGTTGAAAACGAAGATTGGATTGACCTCAGAACCCAACGTCAGATTGACGTCAAGATGAGATGTCAGCCAGACGTTACATTTTGGTTAAAAATGAAAATCAAATTGACCTCAGAACCCAACTTCAGGTTGACGTCAGCCTGAGAAGTCAGATAGACGTTACATTCTGGTTGAAAATGAAGATTGGATTGACCTCAGAACCCAATGTCAGATTGACGCCAATCTGAGATGTCAGCCAGATGTTACATTTTGGTTAAAAATGAAAATCGGATTGACGTCAGAACCCAACATCAGATTGACGTCAACCTGAGAAGTCAGATAGACGTTACATTCTGGTTGAAAATGAAGATTGGATTGACCTCAGAACCCAATGTCAGATTGACGCCAATCTGAGATGTCAGGCAGATGTTACAGTTTGGTTAAAAATGAAAATCGGATTGACCTCAGAACCCAGCGTCAGATTGACGTCAATCTGAGATGTCAGCCAGATGTTACATTTTGGTTAAAAATGAAAATCGTATTGACGTCAGAGCCCGATGTCAACCTGAGAAGCCAGATAGACGTTATATTTTGGTTGAAAACGAAAATCGTATTGACGTCAGAACCCAACATCAGAATAACGTCAACCTGAGAAGCCAGATAGACGTTAAATTTTGGTTGAAAATGAAAATCGTATTGACGTCAGAACCCAACATCAGATTGACGTCAACCTGAGAAGTCAGATAGACGTTACATTCTGGTTGAAAACGAAGATTGGATTGACCTCAGAACCCAACGTCAGATTGACGTCAAGATGAGATGTCAGCCAGACGTTACATTTTGGTTAAAAATGAAAATCGAATTGACCTCAGAACCCAACGTCAGATTGACGTCAGCCTGAGAAGTCAGATAGACGTTACATTCTGGTTGAAAACGAAGATTGGATTGACCTCAGAACCCAACGTCAGATTGACGTCAAGATGAGATGTCAGCCAGACGTTACATTTTGGTTAAAAATGAAAATCAAATTGACCTCAGAACCCAACTTCAGGTTGACGTCAGCCTGAGAAGTCAGATAGACGTTACATTCTGGTTGAAAATGAAGATTGGATTGACCTCAGAACCCAATGTCAGATTGACGCCAATCTGAGATGTCAGCCAGATGTTACATTTTGGTTAAAAATGAAAATCGGATTGACGTCAGAACCCAACATCAGATTGACGTCAACCTGAGAAGTCAGATAGACGTTACATTCTGGTTGAAAATGAAGATTGGATTGACCTCAGAACCCAATGTCAGATTGACGCCAATCTGAGATGTCAGGCAGATGTTACAGTTTGGTTAAAAATGAAAATCGGATTGACCTCAGAACCCAGCGTCAGATTGACGTCAATCTGAGATGTCAGCCAGATGTTACATTTTGGTTAAAAATGAAAATCGTATTGACGTCAGAGCCCGATGTCAACCTGAGAAGTCAGATAGAATATGTTACATTCTGGTTGAAAATGTAGATTGGATTGACCTCAGAACCCAATGTCAGATTGACGTCAATCTGAGATGTCAGCCAGATGTTACATTTTGGTTAAAAATGAAAATCGGAATGACATCAGAACCCAGCGTCAGATTGACGTCAACCTGAGATGTCAGCCAGATGTTACATTTTGGTTAAAAATGGAAATCGGATTGACCTCAGAACCCAGCGTCAGATTGACGTCAATCTGAGATGTCAGCCAGATGTTACATTTTGGTTAAAAATAAAAATCGGATTGACGTCAGAGCCCGATGTCAACCTGAGAAGTCAGATAGGTGTTACATTCTGGTTGAAAATGTAGATTGGATTGACCTCAGAACCCAATGTCAGATGGCATCAACCTGAGACGTCAGATAAACGTTACATTTTGATTGTCAGAACCCAACATTAGATTGACATCAATCTGAGACAAAAGTTAGATGTTACATTTTGGTTAAAGATGAAAATCGGATTGACATGAGAAGCTAACTTCAGATTGACATCAACCTGAGATGTTGGCCAGATGTTACATTTTGGTTGAAAATGAAAATCGGGTGGATGTCAGAACCCTACTTCAGATCGCTGTTAAATTAAGATGTAAACCATACGTTGCATTTTGTTTGAAAATAAAAAACTGATTGCTTTTAATCTGAGACAGATTTAGTTGAAAATTAAAATCAGGTTGACGTCAGAACCCAACGTCAGATTGACGTCAATCTGAGACGTTAGCCAGACATTGCATTTTGGTTGAAAATGAAGATTGGACTGACGTAAGAACCCGACATCAGATTGATGTCAATCTGAGATGTCAACCAGACATTGCATTTTGGTTGAAAATAAAAATCGTATTGATGTCAATCTGAGACGTTAGACAGGCATTGCATTTTGGTTAAAAAATCAAAATCGGGTTGACGTCAGAACCCAACGTCAGATTGTAACAACAGTAAACAGCAACAGTAACAACACATTTTTGTGCGCCTGTGTCTGTACTATGTGTGTGCACTTGTAAGAGAGAGAGTGGGTGTTGAGAACATTTAATGGCATTGCATTATGAAATAGTGAAAAAGTTGGAATATGTTAACAATTTTTTTTTTTTTTTTGCAACAGGTTATACAAACAAACACAACTGGCAACTGTCTCATCTACTACTGTGAAACTTACCTCAGATTTTAGTATTTATTTTGGTATTACGAGGATTTTGGTATTAATTTTAAATGTAGTATTAATATTACTGTAATATTGTTGCCGTATTCATCTTTTTGCTTGGCCATTTTTTTATATTGCTATGGATTTTTTGTGGTAGTTTTATACAGGTAAGATTAAAAAGTAATTTAACTTCAAATCGATATTTCATGTCCACAGCTTTATTTGTTTGGTCACCCCATCTGTGTTTATTTTGTGATAATGACTGGTCGGCTTTACATTATCCCTTGTTTATTGTAAACATAGTGTTTATAAGAAGTTTTTGCAACAGGGCACACTGCGGTGTGCAATTGTTGAAAACCCATTACCAGGCAGACCATAATTATGTGGAGTCTGGGAGAGAAGTGAGGGCTCCGATTGTTCTTGGGCACATCCTAAATGGAACTTGAACATAAAGACTGTGACCGCACTGACATTTCATATCCTCGTGCTTTGTCAGCCAGATCTGCTCTTGTGGGATGGACTTGCAGTCTCTGCTGATTCATTAGATTCTCTCGCCCCTTTTAGTCCACCGTCTGTCTGCCTTTCCATCTTTCCCTCCTGTCCCTTTCTCAGTCTGGTGGTTCTTATCGCTGTCTTTCTATCTCTGTAATGTCTATTTTTGTACTCGATCTCTCTTGCGCCCGCCCTAGCTCTCTAAGTTGCTTCTTTTTTGTATTCCCCCCATTTCCTGCCGTGGATGTGAGGTGGCTGCAGACCGCAGGCTTTCTCCTATGACATACAGTAGCTCGTAGAGGAGATGTGAATTATTCAACAGGCCTGCAAAGTGATCCAGTGTTGGAGCTTAAAGACATGCCAGATTAATTAGAGGACAAGACCTCCTCTGTCATAGCGCATATAAAGAACTGCAGTGTGTTTCAACAGTGTTGAGGAGTCACTAGCTAAAAGTAGCAATGCTACTAAACTACATTTTTCAGTGATGGGACAATAGCTCAGCTGTTTTCAAACCTTTGTAGATTTTTTTAGGAACAAGCGACTTTTTTCAACAAAACATTCCATTGCTGTTTTCAGTGTCACTTTGTATTGAGCATACAGATTTATAACTGAGCGAGCTGAGGTAGTCTAATTCAAACCCACTCCGATACATATTTTAGCATCGAAAAGTTTTAGTGAATCAGTCCATTTGAATGGTTCATGTAAATGGATTGGTTTGAAAGGGATTGTTTTTTTTTTTAATTGAAATAGTTATCAGTTAAAAAATAGTTGTTCATGAGTCTCTTGTTTGTCCTGAACATTTAAGCTTTGAGATTCTTCTTTTCACACTGAGGACAACTGAGGGACTTATATGCAACTATTACAGAAGGTTCAAATACTCACTGATGCTCCAGAAGGAAAAAGCGATGCAGCGAGCCAGGGGTGAAAACCTTTGAACAGAATGGAGATGTGTATTCTTATTTTGTCTAAATGTAATATTTTTTCATTCAGTACTACCCTTCAGAAGTTACAGAAGATGTTTCCCATGAGACAAAATAAGTTCAATTTACCCTCTTAATGCATAGTTTTTTTTTTTTATCTGGAGCATCAGTGAGCGCTTGAACCTTCTTAAAATCATACAGCTTCCTTGGGTTGGTTGAGCAGTCAAAATCATACTTGGGACCTGAAGGACTTTTCTGAATAACAGCAGGCAGTTTAACTGTTCAGGACAGACAAGGAACTCATGAACAACTATCATAAAAAAATAAAAAATAAAAAAAACACACAGCCGTGGATTATTCAAGTAAGAACAAAGTATTAAGAATCATTTTACATTTTAAAAATGTAAACTCATTTTTAAAAATCCAACTATTATTTTCTCTTGTGGACTATATGTAAACATCTTTTATGTGAAATATCTTATTCAGGTCTGTACTAAATAAACAATAACATGCATTTTGAAAAAAATATTTAACATTTTGCAGATTCTGAAAGGGGGATGTACGCTTAGTATAGCATGTCCTTAAAAAATCACAATAGATTTAACTGATTTTTGGATCACTGCAGAAAATATGTTTAAAAAATTGTTGTTCATGATAATCTTCTCAAGTGAATGTAACGTTTATGAATTTTGAACATACAATTGCTAGTAGGCTATAAGTGTACTACATCATTAATAGTTTGTTGTCTTCCGACAACTTTTTCAGTATTTATTTAAAAAATTTAATCAATGGAAATGCAGTTGCTGTGTGGTAATCTAAATATGGATGTATGCCACCTAATTCATATTCATGAGCCAGAGTGATAGGATTTATAACATGCCGATGCCCCTAGCACATTTATAGCATTTATAAAGCCTCTAGTGCTTGAACTTTAACGCTTAAGATGAATGTATTAAAAACCATAATTGTTTAAGAACCAGATATACTGCTTTTATGAAATTATGAATAATATAACATGATCATTTAAAAATATTTCTGCCCTATGTGTTATATTTTCACATGGGTAAAGCACGAACACCCATTATAATATTCAGTCCCAGACAAAAAGGATCAGAATTCCGAATGGAAAATGTTCCTTAATTTTTTCAAAAGAATCCTTCAGCATTCCATTCCCCTTGCAATTTTACCCCTCTTGGCGGTTCTTCAGTCATTCTGCTGATCAGTGGCCATAGATGCTAATCTTCTGTCCTTGGAGAGGTCATACTGTAGACACTCAGTCTCTCCCATCTTTGTCCTGTCTCTGTTTTCGTGTTTTGTTTCTTAAACTCCCAGAAGTAAGTGCCAGTGCTCTCCTCTGAAGTGTGATTTCTCTATGTAAATTGTAGGTTTGCTATGTATATCGCACACACTTACCAACAAATGTTTGCTTTTCGGCCGTTATCTCTTCCCCTTGCTGTGTAGAGCAGGTGGGAACCTTCTTGGCGCTGCGGTTCGGTGCCTTGTAAAGTGGGTAGAAGAGACCCCAGCCAGATGGCCCGGTTTTGGACGTTCCTGGTTGACAGATCCTATGGCCGTCCAAACGTGCCTTCTTATCTCGTCCGGTTTGTACGTGCAGGGCTCCCTGGAGGTGGCTGAGCGGCCTGTTGTTCCAGCTCAGCGCCTAGGATAGAGTACACATAGCTTGGAGGCAGATAGCCAGGTGCAGTGGACACATGGATGAGTTCCATTCCTCCATTTCTTTATCTCCCCTCCACCCCGTGAATCTCCAAAACCTGTTACGGAGCGATGGCTCGCTGTATGAGGCACAGGTCCGCACCATCTGTTTCTCCTCAGCTTATCTGTGTGAGATATGCTGCTCTGTTTATCAAGTGAGGCTTTCGCTGTTAATGCAAAAAAGTGCTTGTTTTTATTCAGGACAGAATGGATGATGTGCTTAAAGGCCATCCCTGATGAAAACCTTTGAAACGATGGAAATGTTTCCAGATGGCCTGTTTATTAATTACAATCTACTTTGCTTTTCTCATGTTTAGCGGTTACCTTAAGTATTTGTGTTTTTATTAGAAGATTCATTTTATTTCATTATCTCATTTCATTTAAATTTAGCTCTTCTTTTTTTTTTACCAAGTGGTTTTCAGGAAGTTTTTTTTTTAAATGTATGTGTGTGTGTGTGAGTATATATATATATATTTGCAAAAGTAGTCAAACCCTTTTATTTATTTCAAGTTTTGTTGCTGCCTTATCCCTGTTGAAAAAAACAGCATATGCTGGTTAGGTAGCTTTTGATGCTGGATGCTGGTTTTAGCTGGTTTAGGTTGGTCCTAAGCTGGTTTATGCTGGTCCTGGGCTGGTTTATGCTGATCCTACGCTGGTTTATGCTGGTCCTAAGCTGGTCTCTTCTGTTTAGGACCAGCTTAGGACCAGTGCATGACCAGCTAAAACCAGCTAAAACCAGCATCCCAGCATCAAAACCTTTTTTTCAGCAGGGATGTTAAACTGTTTTAAATTAGTTTTTTCCTACATCAATCTAGACTCCATACACCATAATGACAAAGCAAAAACAGAATTGTCACAACTTAATACATTTATTTAAAAAATAAAACTAAGTAAGCTATTTGTGCTTGGTTTCTGTTATTATATGCATTTTCAGCTGCTAGACCTTTTATGACCTTTCCAACATCATACACATTCAATTGAATTTGCCACAGGTTAACTTCACTTGAAGTGTAGTAACATCTACAAGCGATATGAATGCTCCTGAGCTAAAACTCAACTGTTCCAGATAAGGGTATGAATACTTGTGTAATGGAATCATTTAAGCTTTATTATTTTTAATAAATTTGCAAAGATATAAAAAAAAAAAAAAAAAAAAACTTTTTTTGCTTTGCCATTATGTTATACGGAGTGTAGATTGCTGTGGAAAAAAAGTAATTTAAAGCATTTTAACATAAGGCAAAAAAATGTGGGTATGAATACTTTTGCAAGGCACTGTAATGTTGAAAGAAGTCTCTTTTGTTCATTTATTTACAGTATTTACAGTAAAATTAGTAATATTGTGAAATATTGTCATATACATACATATAAAAATATTTTAGTTGTTGAGCACCAAATTTGCATATTCAATGATTTCTCAAGAATCATGTGACACTAAAAACTGATGGGGTTTTTTTTCACAGAATAAAAATGTAAAATATATTAAGTATAAATAGCAATAATATTTCACAATATTATTTTTTGAAATTGTTACTTAAAAAAACTCTATAGTAAAAATATTACTGACAGTGTATATGGTTTTATATAGCTAAAGATATTAATGACTAATAACCAAAACCATAATTTATTGATTAACAAAACGAGCTCATTTATCTCATATGTGACTCTGGACCACAAAACCAGTCTTAAGTAGCATGGGTATATTTGTAGCAATAGCCAAAAATACATTGAATGGGTCAAAATTATCGATTTTTCTTTTATGCCAAAAATTATTGGGATATTAAGTAAAGATCATGTTCCATGAAGATATTTAGTAAATTTCCTACCATAAATATATAAAAACTTAATTTTTGATTAGTAATATACATTGCTAAAAACTTCATTTGGACAACTTTAAAGTCGATTTGCTTAATATTTAGATTTTTGCACCCTCAGATTCCAGATATTTAAATAGTTGTCAATAGTTATCTTGCCAAATATTGTCCTATACATCAATGGAATTATTTATTCAGCTGTATAAATGTATAAATCTCAGTTTCAAAATATTGACCCTTATGACTGGTTTTGTGGTCCAGGGTCACATATTTATGACACACTGTTTTTGTATAGTAAATGAGCACATAAGTGGAGCTTATTTACTAACTGATAGTTATGACTGCACATAATATGATAAAAACTCCTCTGCAAGCACTTGATCAAAAGCCATTCATGCATTTAATATCCTCCCTACTATGCCCATTATAAAATCTACCCTCTACTGTTTTATTTTGCTTTGTTAACCTCTGTACTAACTCTTGTTTTTCTGGCTAAAATGGAAATCTGAAGCGACCTACTGTTAGTACCTTTTTTGGGTGACTTGCCTGTCCTCATTTGTAATTCTCTTTGGATGAAAGCATCTGCTAAATTAATAAAAGGCCTAATGTGAAACAGCTTTTGAATAGTTGTGTGTATTTTGTTGTGACATTCTATTAAAAGACATATTTCTGAAAGTAAACTATATAAACAGAAATCAACTATACCATGGGCAGAACTTCAGAAAGTATTCAACTTTGAGAAAATAGAAAAACTTTTGATGGCTTGGCTTTTAGTTTTCTCTCTGAAATTGATTGATCTCGCACTCTAGCAAAATTTCATGAATTTAGAATAGAGTCAAATGCACATGTGATCAATGTCCAGCAATATCACCTCATTTCACTTTTCTCATTGATATTAAAACTGTCTATTTGCAACACTGCGAGAGAGGAATCAATACAGTTGGGACTGATGATATTTCTATTATTTTTATCATATATTTATAGCCTGACAGAGTAATTCATAGTGAATAATATCTGACCCGCCTTTAACTTACAACTGTAGCAAAGGATAATTATCTACAAATGAATGTGAACTTTAGTGAGGCATTTCATCGTGTATCATTTCCTAGGGCTACTTCTGGCTGATATGACTTAACGTTTACATTTTACACTTCTGTTCTTGACAAATTATTTCTTATAATACTGCCTTGTACAATAGAGGATTTAGAGGTTGTTTTTAATTATTAAAGTGCTATGGATAACAGTCAAAATCAATAAACACTTTCTGATAAGAAATTAGCAGTAGAGAAATCACAAATTGAATGAGTTCATTATGGGGCAATCTAAAAAAACAAAAAAAGACAAACAGACTCATTTTTGTAATGCCATGTAGAATGCATAACTACTACATTTTGTATGTTTATTATAGGTTTAACTCTAATATGTGCCCTAATATTACTCAAAGCAACATCTGGGACAGCTGTGTTGCTGTCAGGAAGCAAAGCAGACTGTCTAATGTTAATTGGATATCCAATTCAGTGATGTACATGGACTGAAACGAGTGCCTTCCAACAACATAATGATGGTGGTGAACTTCCTAAGCGCTCTGGACATAAGCCAAGACGAGTCTATAAAAAGGTCAATTCATATGGAAT
Organism: Garra rufa; assembly: GCF_049309525.1. Taxonomy (NCBI): domain Eukaryota; kingdom Metazoa; phylum Chordata; class Actinopteri; order Cypriniformes; family Cyprinidae; genus Garra; species Garra rufa. The sequence continues at coordinate 17,710,778 of NC_133369.1, read as the reverse complement.
AAAATGGTGCTGGACAACAGAACAAATGGCAAATTATACAGTCTTTGCTCTGTATTGATTAAAGCATAATAGATCCGGCTTGTATTCAAACACTCCCATAACTGTGAAATAATGCTTTGTGGTTCACAGTCATGTTCTCTGCACAACTCATAAACCAGAAATTGACCAGAAGAGCTGGGATGAACAGCCCTCTGTTCACAAAGCTTTAAAAATGATTTATCTGCACTAATAGGGCAGAATGATTGTATCTGATAGTCATTTATTTTTGCTTGCCAAGGTGGTGTTGGCCAATATTATAAACAGTAATCTCTTTTATTTTGGGTGAAATAAGAGTACTTTCATAATGTGGTATACCCTGATATGTGTGCATTACAATGTTTACACTCAATTTAAGCTCTTTAAGAAATTAAATATAGGCAATATATCATTATATAATCATCGCTACAAAAAATAAAGACTTTTTTTTTTTAATTAGTCTTGTTCTGCATTAAAATATATCCAATAAGATCTAAACATCAATAACAAGAGTAATTTACAAAATGCCTGATATTTATTTTTGGAAAATCTTAAGTAGGGTTTACTTTTGTCATTGGCAAGAGAGTTTTTTCTTGTTTGAATAAAGAAAAAGTCTTTTGTCTTTACACAACTTTACTTCCTCAGTAAATGTTTTTTGTTTTAAGGATATTTTGATATTTTTACTGGAAAAAACTGAAATACTGATTGCAGTGAGAACCACATAGTGTGTCAGAATTGGTAGGAGATATGAACAAAGATATGACAAACCCAAATCTTAGCCCTGGCACTCAAGGCATGATGGGAACAGAGGTCATATTCATCTGTCTGCCATTACCTCTTCCCACTCACACTTTCTCTGAAGTCTAAATCTGTTCTTTTGGCTAAAATGAGTACTGTATGGTGGGTAGGATCTTCTGTTCTCAGCATTATAAGACTAGTACATCTCACATTTTGAATTATTTACTGTACATTATAGTGTTAAAACTATAGGTGTAACTGTTGGTTATCAGAAGATGTGGAATTCTTACCATTTTCTATTATAATAAATAAAACTTTCTGTGTCTTAATTCTATGTAAAGTCATTCCACTTGACCTTAGACAGCAACGAAGTCGACTGTAAGTCTTGAATCACAATTTGTATTGACTGTTCTGAATGCTAGCACAATGCTGACTACATACTGTATATTATATACTGCCTGAATAAAAAATAGTGAAATTATACAATGCAATGCATGATGAAGCAGCATTGAGTTATCTCACAAAAAAAGATACTTTGCAAAATCAAATTTGTGCTTAACTGTGCTTAAAAGGATAGTTCACCCAAAAATTAAAATTTGATGTTTGTCTGCTTACCCCCAGGGCATCCAAGATGTAGGTGACTTTGTTTCTTCAGTAGAACACAAATGAAGATTTTAGACTCAAACCGTTGCAGTCTGTCGAGTAAAAAAAAGATATACACAGACAAAATCAGATAAAACAGACGCACATGCAGAAGCTACTCAAAATGGTAATTGCTTGTGCTTATCCTCATTGTTGCAACCGATTAAAAACTAAAAGATTATGTTTTCTTGTGTGAACTCATCTGGGAGTGTTGACTTTTCGCTGACTTCCAACTTTTGAGCCTGATTGACTGAAGTTTAGTTGCTTGTTCTTCGTCACGCGCCGGCTGTTGTGAACGCGCTCAGGAAGTTGGACATTGCGGTGGATCAGAGGTAAAAAATTATATAAATACTGTTCAGTTTCTTGCACAGACTGATTGTTTGGTGTCCTTAGACCTCACCCTGCTGGAAAAAAACAAAAAACAAAAAACAGCTAAAACCAGCCTAGGCTGGTTGGCTGATCTTAGATGGTTTAAGCTGGAAGTAGCTGGTCTCCCAGCCTGGCCTGGTTTTAGCTGGTGGGTTCACAGGAAAATGGCCAAAACCTCTCTAAAACCAGCCTGCTGACCAGCTATCACCAGCTAAAACCAGCCTGGTTGGGCAGGGCAATGTATCGTCATGAGCTGCAGGGTTTAATTTGGTTTTGTCTGTGTATTTTTTTTACTCTCAAATCCGTGGACCCCATTGACTGCCATTATATGACTGACAGACTGCAACGGTTAAAAATCTTTGTTTGTGTTCTACTGAAGAAACAAACCCTGCTGAAAAAAACAGCTAATACTAGCTGGTCTTAGTTGGTTTAAGCTGGAAGTAGCTGGTTTTAGCTGGTCTGGCCAAAACCCCTCTAAAACCAGCCTGCTGACAGCCAGGTTTAGCTGGTTTCCTCAGCAGGGAAGTCGCCTAGCTTGGATGCCCTGGAGGTAAGTAGATAAACATCAAATTTAAATTTTTGGCTGAACTATCCCTTTAATATAAAGCTACACTATGTAAGTTTTTTTATACATGGAAATGTTATCCACCTTATTCTTCAACGCAGAAGAAAGCCTATGGGAGAGACTTCTAGTTTATTAGAGGAACAACAATGTGCAGAAAACTGTAAAACTTTGCACTGCTAATTTGCAATATTAAACAAACAGATGTTTGTAATGCTAAAAATAGGTGGACCTGAATGAGACCGGAAGCCAGAACCATAAAATTGACAATGACCGAGCCCTCTCTAATGGGAAAAATATGAGAAAGTGGTATTTATATTTTAGAGTTTGTGGGACGAATTTCGCGGGTTTTTCACGCCATTCACTCGTGCATGTCACGGGATATCTATGAACCACGAGATGTAAGCCAGCTACTTCGGCACGTGAATGGCGCTGGAGAAGAGAGATACTGAGAGTTACAGCGAGCTAGAAATATCAACCATAAACCATGCAAAACAACAAATCCCCGGGAAGTTTGTGAAAACAACAAATACGCCCAACAGCGTTGAAAGCGACCGAGTGTTGAGAACTCCGGGATGTGGATTAAAAAACGACCCTGAGATGGCTTTATTGTTACTCAACAGGTAAGATATTTTATTGAACTGATGTAACTTTTTAAAACAAGAATGCCTTTGTACTGTTTCACCTTATCAGACTAGCAGTTGTTTAGACTTATAAACTTGATACATCGTGTATTTAAAAAAAAGTGGTTCCAACCAGTCAAAACAACAGCAAAATATAGCACCTGCTCACATATTTTACAATTCAGCGAACCACGTTCAGAGAAACAGAGCCGAAGCACAACCAAAACAATGTTCTTGTTTTACATTTGAACCGCTACAGGGTATACGGTTGGATTGTGTAGCTTCAAAAGCTGCTTATTGTTTTATCCTTATTTTTATGTTGTTGTGACAAGGAGTTCCTCCAGTGTTTATACAGTAGATGCCTGATTGATACTAAACTGTTTTATCTATGTAACCAATTTAAAATGTTATGACTCATTCCCCAGAGTTTTGTTTTAAAGTGGCTAAATGCCAAAAATATGTCCTTTGTATCCCATGCTGCACTGCACCCTTTGAACAGCAGTTAAAAAAAACTACAGTGAAGTCATTCTTAGGTCATCAGGTCCACTTGCAGTCAGAATGCAGTGCACCAAAACTTCTAATGACTCTCAGCTGAGAGCTTCTCTGAGATACGAGGACCTCAGACTGAGCCCCATTCAAAAGGACATCCCCAGTCTCTAACTAGCTCTCGTGGAACGAAAGAGATCTGCTGAGCCCTGAGGGTGACATACAATAGTGCTGGTCTGGAGCGCTCCCGCTGCTCCCTACCCCACAACGCTTTGCTTTATCACGCCATGTTCAATGCAATTCTGGCTGTAGTGTCTGTCAGCGTGACTGACTCCTGGCAAATTGGTCCGAGCCTGTCGAGGTTGGCACCCATACCTGCGGAGACGCGTTTTAGCACCTCCTGGTGACCTATGGCATTACCTTCCTTTTTAATTAGAGGCAAGGAACAGCATGTCCTTCCCTTTGGTTTGAACTCCTGTTGAAGCTTGAAATGGTTGACTGACAGAGCCTGATGCTGGTGTGAAATGGGAGTTATGTGTGTGTGTGTGTGTGTGTGTGTGTATGAGGGGAGAAACAGAGGCTAAATGAGGAATCGGTGCTCTCTTTGCCATGTGAACTCCTTAATATTTGATTTTTTCAGGTTTCGCTAAACGGAGGAGCTGCTTTGCAACATGCCTACAGAGACTCTTGTCAGACAGGATTAGAGGAATAATTTATACTTGTTTTTTTTTTTTGCTTCACTTCATCACTCTTTCTTCTCGTACCTCCCTCTAACAATGCTCCCTTGTGTAGGAGGAGGAAGGTCACCTCATTTAAAGTGGATTTGGCCTCACAGCAGTTGGGGATGGGGGAACGAGTGATAATCTTCCTCTCTATCTCTCTCCATCAGTGCTGCTCTGCACCAAAACTCTGCTGCAAGAGCAAATGACAGACCTTAAAGTGACATGTTGGTAATACTGTGTCATGCAATGAAAATCAGCGTCCTGAGCTCCTAATCTAACATGAGCACGTTGTCGGAAAACATGAATCTTGACTCTATTAAATGATGTGTTTGTGTTTCTATATTTATACACAGCCATTCGTAGGTTTGGGGTCGGTGAGATTTTTAAAAAAAAATTAGTCTTGAAAGTCTCTTATGCTTACCAAGGCTGCTTCATTTATTCAAAAATACAGTAAAACAGCACTATTGTAAAATTTTACAATAATACAATTTAAAATTACTTTTTTTATTTTAATATATTTTAAAGTGTAATTTATTCATGTGATGGCAAAGCTGAATTTTCAGCAGAACATTCAGAAATCATTTTAATATGCTGATTTGAGGCTTATATTTTTTATATGATTTTATATTATAATTTAATGCTGTAAACAGTTGTGCTGCTTAATATTTTTGTCATACATTGTGATTATTTGATGAATAAAAAGGCCAAAGTTGAAATATAAAGTTATATAAGTCTTTCAGTGCCCTATGAAATCCGTTTTATTTTTTCCCAAATTCAAATTTTCTTTTTTTCAAATTCCTTTTTTAAATTTTTTTTGGATTCAAATCATGAAACTTACATAATTTAATAGCAATTTATTTAAAATATAACAAATTTAAAACTTTAAAGCCCTATGAAATATGTTTTATTTATTTATTTTTCAAATTCAGTTTTGTTCAGTATTCAGTATTGTTACCAAATTCCATGTTTTCCATTAATTTTCTGTATTCCATTTTAATGTCTTCATTAAATGTAATAATCAAAAGCATCTCTATTTTTTTCTGGTAAATACATTCTGCTAAATATATTCTTCTGGTAAATATTCTATAAAACATATTTATATAATTTTATTAGTAGTAGTACTATCATTACATTAACTAATATTCTTCTGTCACAGTTTCTTCAAGGTAAAACAAAATTTTATTTTGACAGGTTGCTGTGAAGACCTTTACGTTACTGTTTGTATATAATATGATGATAGTTTTTCTCAAAAGAAACTATAAAAATCTCATAAAGTGAGTCTCAAAGCAGTTCTAGAGATTATGTTTGTGTCATATCGAGGCAGCACAGGCTGAAAATACTGCGAATGTCATTCATTCAAACAAGAGGCACGCAGAACATGCAGGATTTATTTAAACAGTGTTTTTGTTGCTTAATATTCACAGACATTCGCATTTGCGACTGAAAATTACTGTGTGCGACTATGAAAAAATATTTAGGAGCACCATTTGCGACTGACCCAATCAGCATATCTGTGTTTGCGCTCAGATAAGATTCAAAGGTTCCTAACGTTCCGTGTTTTTGCAACGTTGAATAATGTATAACAGACATATCTCACAAATCCTTTCATTAACAAAGTGTAGAGAGAGTGTAAATAAGAGATTGATTGTGCAGTGTAAAGAGCTTTGTTGATTATAATGGAACTTTGTGAGATCACGATGAACTAAGATGAGTGATAGCTTTGAATAATTAAGGGAGTTTGTAAATGAGATATTGATTTAATACAGCAGTTAAATAAACAGGAAGTTATTATTAAGTGACTTACATTGTCTGACTATAACAATATTGCCTGATTTTGCTCTATTTTGTGATCAAAAATAGTCTGAAACAAGTCACAATTGAGCCGCTGCGCATCTCCACTCAAACACAGCGTTGTTTCGTCTATGAATGTACACGCGTTTTCAAACTAATCTAGTGAAATAATTCAATTTCCCATTCATAAAACAGTCACTTGCTTTATTCCTAAATGAATCAGCTGTTCGAACGAAGCAAATGAATGATATGATTCAGTAATTAAATCAGTTTCTTGCCACCACCTACTGGCAGATTTTGTTTAATTTTTAAAGTATCTTTTCAATCATTTAAATTAGGGATGCAACGATACCATTTTTTCAAAACCGATCCGATCCGATACCAAAAATTCTGAGTATCGGCTGATACCGATACCAGGCCGATATCAGTGGGGGTATTGTACCTTCAAAACTAAAGAATGTATACAATTCACTTTGTCATTAAGATTTATTTGTTTTAGGTAAAGAAAGAAATACCAAATCTGCTTGCACATTGTTGGATAAAAAAGGGGGCAAAAAGAAAGACATTCATGAGTGCAATCAAATTCATAAACTCATATTAGGATTAATGTTTTAAAAATAACATTTTGAAAACAGAAATATTACAGATATAAATAACTGAACAGATCTGCCAGCAGATGGTGGCAAGACACTGATTTAATTATTGAATCATTTCATTCATTTGATTCGTTCGAACGGATGGTTCATTCAGAAATAAAGCAAGTGACACTGTTTGAATGGGAAATTGAATCATTTCACTAGATTCGTTTAAAAACGCATGTTCATTCATAAACGAAACACCGCTGTGTTTGAGTGGAGATGCGCAGCGGCTCAGTTGTGACTTGTTTCAGACTACTTTTGACGACGTAATAGAACAAAATCAAGCAATAGTGTTGTAGTCAGACAATGAAAGTCATTTAATAATAACTTCTTATTTATTTAACTGTTGTATTAAACAATATCTCATTTACAAAGTATTTACAAAGAAAGTATTAAAAGCTGTCACTCGGTTCGAAGTCCTTGTTTTCTTTTGCGTGATGCTTCTGAAGACGCTTGATTAAATTTGTGGTGTTGTAATTCGAAGCACTACTTCCACCTCTTGAAACTTTGGCTTTGCAAATATTACAATTTGCAGTGCTACTAGATGCTGTATCAAGAGTAAAATATTTCCAGAAGATCAGGGACATGTTTACCGCGCTGAGGTACAGTAGACTTTGCATGTGAAAGTTCCCTCTGAACTCGCCTGTCACATTCACGTCACATGTGGTTGTGTAAGCAGCGCAACATATTGTAAATGTATTTTATTTTTAAGGAAATGTTTTAAAATAATTGTGTTCTTGTATGAATTATTATAGTTTTTACAGTAGACCATTATTTCTAGCTATTTATTTAATCAAACTCTGGTAACGGTATCGAATTTGGATCGGTCGCGCATCATCGATATCCGATCCGTTCAAAAAGCTTGGATCGGCGTCGATACCGATCCAGAGTATCGGATCGATGCAACCCTAATTTAAATCATTTAATATTTCTGTATTCAAAATTTTATATTTAAAACATTAATCTCAACATGAATTTATGAATTTGATTGCACTCATGCCACCTCTGAGCCTCATTAAACATATGAAAATACACCTACAAGCTACTTTTGTGTTCTTCTGTGCCACCTCTGAAATTTTAAAAAGCTTAAAAAAATATAATTTTTTGTATCCGGCACCAATAGTTCATTGGCAGAACTATCGGTTATCAGCAAAAATCCATGGCGATACTTTTTCCTGAGTAAACGATGAGCGCCGCCATTACGAATTCTAACGTCAGATTGAATGCTTTTCTGAATCCGGTTTCCATAGGAACCCATTCAAATAGCCCATCTGTTTTTAATGTAGCTAACGTCCGCTGCTTCGTGTCATCTACACACTCATTAAAGTGAGGCACTGACAAATGACGGTCATTGCGACATTGCCAAGTGATGGCGCTATGGAGCCATGTGCTTTTTAAAAAATTTTAATAGGTTTAACATTAGTTTATTAGCTCGGAATATACCCTAATTTGACTAGAAACAATGCAGACCGGAAATGCAAAGCATTCTTTCAGTTAAGAGTCAGACTTACTTCCGTGTTCAGGAAAAACATCTATAGTGGGCGGGATTCGGCCGTCGCCATCTTGGAATCGCGTCACCGCGCATCACTCCCGGATAATCAAAAATGGGCAAAAAGGCGGGACGTGGGTGGAGCTGGTTGCTGAAACCACGCCCGCCTAGCGCAACAGTAGTGACAGCAGCGGCAATCCCCCGTCACTCAAGTGGCCACGCCCTTAATTATGCTGAACTTTAAGGCTTAATATAACTTAAATGGATGAGTTATAAAAAAATTCACCCCCTCACAGTTGACATGAAGGGCAAAACTAGCTATATAGACCAAAACCAATTTTTGAACCAGGCTGTAAACATACTATTTTCTGCTGGAAAGTTGGGCATTTTAACATGGGGAGTCAATGGGACTGACTCCCTTTTGCAGCCAGTCTCTAGCGGCCAGTCGATGAATTGCAGTTTAAGACACTTCCGTGTTGGTTTCAATAGAGAGAGCGGGGGTCCGTTCTTCGTACCTCGCTAACTAGGTTAGGTGGATTTGATTGTTGATGATTTCGCGTGATCTTGGATCATTCGGTTCTTCGACGCTCATCCGGGACTTGCCGTCATAGCAACAGATCTGTAAGCGTAAACCTGCTCTGGAGCAGGCTTACTTTATGTAAGCAGGATTAGATCGCGGCCACTCAGTTATGTCTAGGGTTGGGCATCAAGAACCAGTTCCAACTTGGAACCGTTAAAAAAATAACGATGCCATTGGAATCGTTTATAAAATTTGTTTTCGATTCCGATCATCGGTTCCAAACACGCAAGTTTTGGTTTCCATTGTGGCCACCGTATTTCCGGAAGTGCTTGCCGTGCGCTTGTTCAGTTGCAGCTATGGAGCACGGTAAGCGGCGCTCAAAAGTGTGGCTTTATTTCACACTAAGGGTGTACTCACACTAGGCAGTTTGAACCGTACCCGAGTGCGTTTGACCACCAAAGCGTGGTTCGTTTGACTAGTGTGAGTGCTCCGAGCCGGCCCTGGCCCGCTTGGAAGAGGTGGGCCAGAGCACGGTTCAGTTGGACTCGGGCGCGGTTAGCATGCAGTGTGAGCGCTAACCGTGCTGGAGCACGGAACAGGACGCGTGATGTCGCGTTTTTGCGAGGTAATCAGCGTTTTTATAGTCCATAATCAAAGCTGCAAAGTCCTTGCTGCACTTCAGCTGGTACCTTGCAAACCTCCTCATACAAGCAGCACGATTGCGCGAAAAGTTTCGTGCCACAAATGCGATAGACATGTTTAACAATAGGCTGTGGACAACCGCGGAACAAACGACTCAAAATTACTATCCACAAAGTAAAAAGCGATGGACTAAATTGCGTTCAGCGAGAGAGCGCTCTTCCTGTTTATCCTGAAACCGTCAAACCATAATTACGTAAGCGTGCTCCGGCACGAATGCTGAAACCCTATGTGAGTGCAGGCCAGAGGGGGAGTGGGGAGGGGGGGCAATCATACTCGGGCCCGGTTCACGGCAACCGTGCCTAGTGTGAGTACACCCTAAAAAAGCCTGGGTCGGCACAGTGCAACACATGTGACAAAATGATATCTTGCACGGGAGGATGCACTACGAATATGACAAAACACCTACGCCTGCATGATGTACAAATTAAGGGGTGTAGCGTGTTTGACGTGCTGCGCAGGTCCACTGTCTCGTCATGTACAGAGAGTCCAGACCAGGGTGCAAGTTCTGCATATATAAATCTGTTTTTTGGTCTGGTGCAGAGGCATTCCTAATTTTCTCCTACATGGGCTGCAGCTCCTAAAACTAAAACTCATAATGAATCAAAATAAAATTATCCTCTGTGAAATCTAATGAGCCTGTGACATGTTTTGACTCCAGCCCACAAAGAATCGGAATTGAGAATCGAAAAGAACCGAAATCGAAAGGAAGAATCGGAATCGGAATCAGAATCGTTCAAATCAAAACGATGCCCAACCCTAGTTATGTCCGCTTCATTTATACGAAAGTAACAGCGATATTTGCCCAATTCATTTGTACTATTATATTACAAGTCAAAGATGACTGCACATATATGTGATGCAGGGTAATTTACTAAAAAAAAAAAAAACAGTCTGTCGTTTGAAAAGTGCATATGTCACTTAAACATAGTTTGTGTAACACTGTGTTTCCATACATAAATATTATCAGTGTAACTAAAGATAATGCAGTATTTGATTCTCTTATTGATTTCATACAGATGCTTACAGGTCATTTCCTAAAAAAGGGAAATGTACTATTAATCATTCTTTTTCATTTGATTATTTCACATTTATTAATATTTTAGAGTAGTAATAGTAAATTACTTTGTGGAATCAAGATGAGAGACCAAGGCTATAAAAGCGAAGGTGGATTTACCTAGAAGCTTTTGTTTCTTTAGCTCAGTATACACTATTTTTTGCTGGAGACATCACTTATAGAGCAAACGGATGTCACCCTGTTTCATTTGTAGAGACAACATTTAATGGTCAATACATGTCATAAAGGAAGTAAAATTTATTACAAAACTGTCCACCTCTGTATCAGGCCTCTCTGCCTGCAACTCACACTGCAGTCAGAAATAGAAGTACACAAGTAGATACAAATTCAGGCCAAATTATGCATGCACTTACCTGTCATCTGACAGGGTTGCTTCACTGTCCTGTGCAATGGAAACAAAATGGTGTAGGGATATATATATATATATATATATATATGTAATCCCAATTTACTGTGCATACTTCAGTCACACAGTGGGAACAGTTAAAAGTCATGGAGTGTTATGCAAAACTACACACATACACACAAAAATGAATAAATAAATGTTAAAGTACAAAAAGCATTTTAATTAAGGCAACAACCAAATAATTTTACATTGTACAAATAGAATTATAAGCTCATGTATCAGTTATGAAGGTGCTGCTGCACCCCGGCTGCTGGTCTAAGGAAGAGCTGCCCCCAGGGATGCCCTCAACAATGGGTCTAGTGGCATTCAACCCTAGGGCCAGCTCCTCTGCCGGGTTGTGAGGGGGTGCAGGACCACCACCTATCTTTTTTTGCTCTTCCCTTTTCTTGGTTGCTGTTATAAACAAACAGTGTCTTTTCAAGAGACTAAAAGCAATATAAGTGATAAACATTAGGCTACCATTCTGTAGAATATTCTTATATTTCACTTTTACTTGTTCCTATATTCTAGTGGTCCTGTTGTGACTCTAAGGTGAAAGAGGATTCCCTTTTCTCTTCCGG